>NW_007384658.1:0-1290 GCF_000475195.1 Diaphorina citri | reverse complement strand
AAAACTCCCGCTCTCTCTATGTTTACCTATGTGCGCAAGGGCCTGTTCACACGGTTACCAAATTTGCGCTATTTTCATGGTGTTTTCGTTTTTTACATTGAGACAATTTGGGTTATTTATAATTTTATTTATTTCAATAGATTCTAGGATATCCAATCTCTTGCCTATGGTACATATATGTTTAATTTTACTCTGGCATAGTTCTGGGTCGTGGCCGCTGTCTATGAGGTGGTCAGCCATTGCAGACTTGTCTTTATATTTAGCTTTTATTTCTGGGGTGTTTTCTTCGGTAGCACTCCTACAAGCTTTTAAATATCTTTTGGGAATGGCTAGATGTTCTTTTATACGTGCCCCAAAGGATCTCCCTGTTTGCCCGATATATTGGGCACCACACTCACATTTTAATTCATAAACCCCTGAGTATTCCATTTTGTTAATATTTTTGTGGTTGTACAGGGTTTGGCCAAGTCTTGTTAGTGGATAGAAGGCAGCCTTAAGTCCGTTCTTTTCCAGTTTGTGGGCTATATTATAGCTAGGTTGTCCTATAAAGGGGATTCTTACATATCTAGGTTTGGTTGTTTTAGGGGGAGCGGTGTACAACAGCTTATTATCTAGGACATTGGATCTGTTTCTTAATATCTTAGTCATATAACTTAGGGTATAACCGTTTCTTAATCCTATGTTGAAGATGACATTTACTTCAGCCTCATACTGTTTTTTGGGTAATTTTAGGTTTAGAACCCGGTCAAAAGCAAATACAAAAAAGGCTCGTTTGTGGGCGTTACATGTGAGTGAAGATGCAGGTATGATAGTGTCTGCATATGTTGCCTTCCTATACACATTAAACTCTAAGTTGTGGTTCTGGGTTATATTAATAGTGAGGTCAAGAAAGTTAAGGGTATTACCTCCCCATTCCATTTTAAATTGCATTTTAGGGTCAATTGAATTGATAATTACCAATAAGATCTCAAGTTCTTTGTTCCCTTCAAATATTATAAAGATGTCATCGACATATCTTACATACTTAAAAACTAGGTTCATTATATCTAAATTCATATGGAATAGTTTTTGTTCGAAGTTGTTTACATATATTTCAGCTAGTAAGGGTGACATAGGGGAACCCATTGGTAGGCCTTGGTTTTTATAAAATCTATCCTTATATCTAAAGTAGTTGCTATCACAGATTATATCACAATATTCTTTAAATTTAAATATCTCACTATCTGTAAAGTTTGCATGTTCCATGACTAGATTATGTAGGAGGTGCATAGCCATGTCCATGTCCACATT
>NW_007384657.1:0-3686 GCF_000475195.1 Diaphorina citri | reverse complement strand
ACGAATCCCATTTAATGGGAGAAGTCAATTATATGCATGTTTATTGTACAGGGTGAACTCGGTATCCGCGGGTTAGGTGTTCGAGACCCGTGGGATAAAGCAAGCAATGAGAGTGAGGAAGAGGCTTTTATAAGTGTTCAAAGTAATCCATTTGTGGTTCATGACAGAAAGTGTAACACTGGTTGAGTTTCCATTTGGTGTGCGTCTGGTTTTAGATTAACCTGCCGTGTCTCTGCAGCTTATGGAATTCCCTTCTGAGTTCTGACAGTTTATGAAATTCCCTTCTGAGTTCTGACAGTTTATGAAATTCCCTTCTGAGTTCTGAGGGACATAGATTGTAGACTTCTCTTCAAAGGGACTTATGAAATTCCCTTCTGAGTTCTGACAGTTTATGAAATTCCCTTCTGAGTTCTGACAGTTTATGAAATTCCCTTCTGAGTTCTGAGGAACATAGATTGTAGACTTCTCTTCAAAGAGACAAAGTCAAAGAGACAAAATTTACTTTGGATTTCCCTTTTTAGGGACATATAGACTAGAATTCTCTTTTTAGGGACATAAGGGACTCACAAAGCCTCCTCTCCTGCCATGTCTCTGCAGGTAGACTACGGAATTCTCCTAAGCTGTATATGGGAAGGGGGAGCTGTACGGGGTGGCGTAGTTTGATCAGGTGATTGCCCATTTGTTGTCAGATAGAAGAACTGTAGGTAATAACGAAGGTATTACCGTCCCGAAATCGAAGGGAGAGGGAGGACAGAATATGAAAAAGCGATCCGTTCTGAGAACGAACCTTAACTTCGTGAAATCGAATAGATAAGGAGGACAAAAGAAAAATCTATGTCCACACATAGTCGTCCGCCGTCGATCGACGAGGAAAATCTATGTTGTCGAGGCAGTGTGGACATGTCGACATCGATCGATGGCTGGTGTACTATGTGTGGACACACCTTAAAACTGTATCCACACACAGTCGATGGCCGTCGATCGATGTCGAGTGTCGACTGAAACCGCACACACCTCATATCGATCGACTTCGCAGTGTCAGGTATATGTACCTAATAGTAACTGGCTGGCCTTATCAGGTAGACCTGACAGGCAGACCTTTTCAGCCGTACCTGTCAGGTCTACCTAATAGTGTGTGGCTGGTCTTAGTTATTTTTTCTTCTCGAAGTCCAATTCATTTTCTCTCGAAATCCAGGAACGCCAGGAAAACAGATAAAATTTTTGCTTCCAGAACTATACAAAGAGAAATGGAGATAACTGAACAGAGAAACGAATACCAAAGGGACGAATCCCATTTAATGGGAGAAGTCAATTATATGCATGTTTATTGTACAGGGTGAACTCGGTATCCGCGGGTTAGGTATCTGGGTGACAAAGCAAGCAATGAGAGTGAGGAAGAGGCTTTTATAAGTGTTCACAGTAATCTCACTTATGCCCGGTATCACAGAGAGTTTTCAGTTAATCCAGAGTTTAAGAAGTATTGGTGGCATAACTGGATTTACTGACCTGAGTAAATCATTAATGGATGAAGTTAAAGAATTAACACTGTGTCGACCTGTGACTCTCAGTGTTGAGATCGACTGACCGTTAATGATTTGATCCTTGGATCCAAAAAGAAATTAATCCAATGCAATATAGTCTGATAGAGGGAACACTAACAACGGAGGTATTATCGTCCTGAAATTGAAGAGAGGAAGACAAGATAGGAGAAAGTCTGCTGTTCCGAGAACGAACCTTGTGTGTTTAGGATAAAGTACGCCCCAAATGGGAATGGATCCTGCGACCAAGCGCTTTACAAGACAGGTGCACTAGCTTCCAACCTAACTGGGCTGGCTCTACCCATACCCATGATCAGTGACGAGATGAGCTATGATCATCTGATCTTGACAAAGCAAGCAATGAGAGTGAGGAAGAGGCTTTTATAAGTGTTCAAAGTAATCTCACTTCAGTTAATCCAGAGTTTAAGAAGTATTTTACTAACCTGAATAAATCATTAATGGATGAAGTTAAAGAATTAACACTGTGTAGACCTGTGACTCTCAATGTTGAGATCGACCGACCGTTAATGATTTGGTCCTTGGATCCAACAAGAAATTAATCCAATGAATGTCCAATTCTTATGAAGTTGCCCCACTCAACTTCCCAGTTGCATTTATGAAATTCTATTGAGGTGAGGTCTAAAAGCCTCTGTCTGATATGACCTTGTTTATCCCCAAGGGCTGCTTAAAAAATAAAAAAAATCTTCCCCTAAAAGGGAATTTTGCTGGGGGAAAAAATCTTCCACATTGCCACATTCTCAGAAAAACTCCATGCTCATTTCACTTAGGTCGTAGAGCATAGATCTCAGTTTAAGTTCAAGCACACACGACTTAATGTGGGAATACAAATATGTATAAGGCGCCCTCAGTATTGTTTTACCCCCTAAATAATTTGTCAAATATTTCATTAAAATCTAATTAAAATGTGAAGAAATTGAAATTAAAATTCTCACTCATAGTGGCGAGAAAGACGAAAATAAATTGAGGGAGTGATGTGGAGCCTGTTTATTGAGGAAGCATGGGAAGGGGGAGCTGTACGGGGTGGCGTAGTTTGATCAGCTCATCACCCATATCTTGCCAGATGAAAGAACTGTCGCTTCAGAGCCTGGCCTACAAAGTCCAAAAGGAATGAGTTTTCCAGTTTTGATAGAGGAACTGTAACAACGGAGGTCTTACCGCTTACCGTCCCGAAATCGAAAAGACGAGGAGATCAGTAAAGGAAAACGCCAGCTTTTCCGAGAACGGACCTTATTTTTTGAGAGGTCTGAGAGAGAGAACTAGGTATAAGAACGGAGTCGGTATCGTCCAGAAATAGAAGAGAAAAGGACGTTGGAAGTTCGAAGAAAAATCCAGCCGTTCCGAGAACGAATCTTAACTGTTTAGGATAAAGTTCGCCCCACGTGGGAATGGATCCTGCGACCAAGCGCTTACAAGACAGGTGCACTAGCTTCCAAGCTAACTGGGCTGGCTCTACCCATACCCAGGATCATTGACGAGATGAGCAATGATCATCTGATCTCGTCCATACCACAGCAGTGTCCCTTCCTGGATCTTTCTCGTTGGGGTCTTAGAATCCAGGTTGAATAATCACTTAATATTTTCGGTACTTGGTAAGTAGGCGAGAAATAGGCGAGGCTAACGCCGGCGCCGGAGGCATTCTCTACTCTGGGTGAGAAATAAATGGAAGAGAGGAAGGAAAGTGGTGCTTCCCTAGCTTTTATCAAGGATACACCACTGCCTTACGCCGATAGTCAATTCAATTCGATTCGATTCAGAGCAGATGGATTTTCATAGCGGACTCATTTATTCTGCCTATAAATAAGAAGAAATATTGCATATTTTAACCCATTCGGCTCTCAACGAAGGACAGGGTTGTCAGATTGAGGCTCTCAACCTCAACACAGGACAGATTGAGATTTTCATTTTACTGTCAAAGACGAAAGTTCATGATCCAAATCAAGTTTCTTATGAACGCGTTTTAACAGTTTCTGTAGTCAAAAGTCAATGTACATATTTTGCACATTATTGTACTGCTTAAAGAAAATGTAATGGTTTTGATTAATGACGTTATACTGATTACTACTCAATAGTAGAGCTCTAAGGGTTGGTTAGGTGGTAGAAAATGCCTCCGGCAAACTCCGGCATTGA
>NW_007384656.1:3599-3920 GCF_000475195.1 Diaphorina citri | reverse complement strand
GCGGCACTCTATTTTATTTTGCTCACTTTAGCGTTCAGCGAAAATTAGGATAAGAAAATATCTACGAATTAGGTACATACGTCAAAAATTAACTTGTAACAAGCATGAGGCACATATCTACCTACTTTTTGAAAAATTTCGCCTGCGGCGCTGAAAATTTTAAGTTCGATCAGCCCAAACTGGGGCCCCGCGCCTTTGAAACTGCCCCGGGCCCCGCGGGGGGCTAATCCGGCCCTGCGAGCTATAATAGTAATTTATCATTTGAACCTACTTAACCTACGCTCATTACGCCTTACTCTCCGTTGATCTTTTCTCCTTTCT
>NW_007384656.1:1163-3463 GCF_000475195.1 Diaphorina citri | reverse complement strand
GGACAAATTAGTAACAAGCAATTTGTACTGTTGCGGACGGAACTCCCTTTTTGAGGACTCTATATTGTTCCTAAGGTCCTACCGCTAATTTCTGGAAATAGTCCTGAATCCTGGTTGAACGCCCTTTTTGAGGACTCTATATTGTTCCTAAGGTCCTACCGCTAATTTCTGGAAATAGTCCTGAATCCTGGTTGAACTAGATTGAAGTACGTACAGCATTATTAACACTATCCATTCCTCACTGAGATCTTAACAATGTAGCAATGTAGCATTATACAAATTGGAGTAGAACTTTTTGAAACCCTAGTCGTTGTCAGTAGTATATGGCTTCCTAGGAACGTATCCGATTTCGTAAATATTATTTACCAGCCTATAGCACGAAATGGGACGACATAGTTGTAAGTAAGTTGATTTGCATATATCCCAGTGGTACTATCCCCATTCCTTTACCCGAAAATCCGGAAATATATTTTATGACTATTATTGTGACTCTCCAAACCTGCTCACTTCATCTTAAGATGAAAAGTCGAAAACTTTTCCTAATGACAATTCGAAAAGATAACATAAGCGTAGTCGAAGAAGAAGAAGAAGAAGAAGAAGAAGAAGAAGAAGAAGAAGAAGAAGAAGAAAATGGTGTTCTACTGATTTCAGAATTCAAAAGATAGATTGGTTCAAAGAAGAAGAAGAAGAAGAAGAAGAAGAAGAAGAAGAAGAAGAAGAAGAAGAAAATGGTGTTCTACTGATTTCAGAATTCAAAAGATAGGTAGATTGGTTCAATCCCATTAGATTGATTAGGTTTGCACCCACTGCACTAAACATAAACACCCTGTTTTATTGGGTCTTGAGGGTTTGAGGGGAATGATCCCTAAATGGAAAACTACCTGAATAATTACATACAGAGGAGGAGGTTTGCATCTATCTCAATGCACAAATAGGGTCACCTTATATTGGGACGCTTGTAAAAGGGCTCTTTTTAGTATGCCCATCCCGTAGTATTTACATGTCATTCAGCGGATGGGCTATAAGATACGCAATACTTCCCATGCATAAATGAGTGAATAATTAATAGGTACGTACTTGCAATCGAAATACAAGTGCAAATATTTTGTCGATGGCGATATCACTGGGCTAACCATACCCCCCACAAGGGGTCTATTCTCAGGTTCCTAGGACGCAAAATAATTGAAAGGTAAATGCATCTATCTCAATGCACAAATAGGGTCACCTTATATTGGGACGCTTGTAAAAGGGCTCTTTTTAGGATGCCCATCCCGTAGTATTTAGATGTCGTTCATCGGATGGGCTATAAGATACGCAATACTTCCCATGAATAAATGAGTGAATAAATAGGTACATACTTGCAATCGAAATACAAGTGCAAATATTTTGTCGATGGCGATACCACTGGGCTAACCATACCCCCCACAAGGGGTCTATTCTCAGGTTCCTAGGACGCAAAATAATTGATTGGTAAATAATGCGCGAGGCGATCTCAAAACACCCTGAATTTGGAACTCTCATGGTGGGTCCAGACTTGTGCAATGCAATGAAATTCGTTAGTTTGGACGTGTTTGAGAAAGTTGCAGCAAAGTTTTTTGAACATTGCAGCAAACGTTTGTGGGTATCCGAGAGGTTGGCGGTTTTCTGGCGAATGTCTTTGATGTGCGTTGCACTAGTTTGGACGTGTTTGCAAAGCATCGTGCAATGCAATGCAAATGATGTACCTACTATAGGCCATTACTAGTTGAGTATCGGTACAAAAATTCTCGGATACATGAAAAACGTTCGCATTCGTCAGATTTGATTTTACGTGCAACGTGCAATGCAAATGCTTTGCACGTTGCATTGCACAAGTCTGGACCCAGCATAATACAAAGGGGCGTAAAGTGCTCCAAAATATGTCTACCTGTAAAAACTGTAAGCTAAGTATTTTTTCTTTCCAAATAAAATAAAATCTATAGAATTCTCGTATGTACACAAATAATATCATTTCAAGTTAATATGATAACAGTGATAAAAGACCATTTAAGTGTGACATTAGTACAACCACAAACATTGGCTTAAAGGCTAATGACAGGATAACAGTGATAAAAGACCATTTAAGTGTGACATTAGTACAACCACAAACATTGGCTTAAAGGCTAATGACAGGATAACAGTGATAAAAGACCATTTAAGTGTGACATTAGTACAACCACAAACATTGGCTTAAAGGCTAATGACAGGATAACAGTGATAAAAGACCATTTAAGTGTGACATTAGTACAACCACAAACATTGGCTTAAAGGCTAATGACAGG
>NW_007384656.1:0-1138 GCF_000475195.1 Diaphorina citri | reverse complement strand
CAAAACTTCTTTCCATGAGAGACAAAATTCCAGCGCCGCAGGCGAACTTTTTGAGAGATTAATATGTTGCCCCCTTCATGGGTTGCATACTTTTTTAATGAAATCTTTGTCTTTTTTAGGCTTTGAAAAATTCCCTGACTTTTTTCGATTTTTATCACTTTTTTCGTGAAATTCCCTGACTTTTCCCTGACTTTTTCCCAGTCTCATGAAATTCCCTGACTTTTCCGGTTTTCCAGTCTGGTAGAACACCCTGTTGGAAAAATTAAAAAAAAGAAAAAAAATCAATTTTTTTCATACTTTATATGATTCCTTATACACGGGGAGTATTTTAAGATAGGAAATTTTTGGTCGAAAATTGACCGCCGTAGGCTGTCGATTTTGGACTTAGAAATTTAAAAAAAAAAAAAAAGTTCAATTTTTGGACACTTTTTAATGATCCCTCATTACACGGGGAGTATTTTAAGATAGGAAATTTTTGGTCGAAAATTGGCCGCCGTTGGCGGCTCAGGCTCGGGACTTAGAAAAATTTTCATTTATTTATTATTATTATTATTTTTTTTTTCAAATACGTATTCCGCAAATGTAATAGAAAGTCGTGTGATTTTCACACCAGATTTTTTTTCTGTGTACTATTACGTCTATTACTGTCTACCACGGCTGTTCTACTACCTAACCTCTTCTGGGCTTTCGAGATAGCAACGAGTGTCCATGATAAAGTAAGTCTAATTACCATTATGATGATTACCCCTTGTATATCATTTTATGTATGCAATGTACCAAGCATGTGAAAAAAATCCGTTCTATTATTTCCCATTTGAGATTTGAGTGATCTTCTCTTATTAGTACTATCGTCATCTTCTCTTATTAGTACATGTTGTTATTAGTACTATCCATTCAGTTATTTGGGTGGTACTATCCCCATTCCTTTACCCGAAAATCCGGAAATATATTTTATGACTATTATTGTGACTCTCCAAACCTGCTCACTTCATCTCAAGATGAAAAGTCGAAAACTTTTCCTAATGACAATTCGAAAAGATAACATAAGCGTAGTCGAAGGAGAAGAAGAAGAAGAAGAAGAAGAAGAAGAAGAAGAAGAAGAAAATGGTGTTCTACTGATTTCAGAATTCAAAAGATA
>NW_007384655.1:0-3691 GCF_000475195.1 Diaphorina citri | reverse complement strand
CCCCCCCCCCCCAAAAAAATATCGAGATTAGAAGTTAAGTATGAACTGCCCCAAGGGATGGGTTAAGCTTATACAAATCTAAGTAGGTAGGTATGAACTTCACTCTGAAATTTTACTGAGTGTTTCCAGAGGGGACTTATTGCTTATAATAATAAAAAAAAGGTATGAACTTCAATTAAGTATTATTTATGAATGTCAAATTTGGTGTCTGTTTTCAGCCCAAAGCTGTATTCTTCACTTGCATGGACAGCAGAATGATACCGACCCGATTCACAGAGACCAATGTGGGAGATATGTTCGTAGGTAAGTCTTGGGTAAGTATCGATAGATAATACGAAAATATACCATGTATATACTTCAAGAACTGAAAAGTCCCTTTACTCCCACAGTCTAAACAAGGTCTCATGTATTTGGTACAGAATAGGTGTAGATTTTGTGCTCATTTATAGTGCTTTGTTTGTTCTACCTGAAAAGTCCCTTTACTCCCACAGTCTAAACAAGGTCTTATGTATTTGGTACAGAATAGGTGTAGATTTTGTGCTTATTTATAGTGCTTTGTTTGTTCTACCGTCTTTGGCCGCCAAAAAACAAATAGTGCTTATTTCTAATGCTCGAATATGACCAAAGAGTCACTTTACCTTAGCAGTAAGCTACTAGTTTTATTGAAAAGTCCCTTTACTCCCACAGTCTAAACAAGGTCTTATGTATTTGGTACAGAATAGGTGTAGATTTTGTGCTTATTTATAGTGCTACGGTCTTTGGCCGCCAAAAAACAAATAGTGCCTATTTCTAATGCTCGAATATGACCAAAGAGTCACTTTACCTTAGCAGTAGGCTACTAGTTTTATTGTAGTCGACTCCTTAAAAGATGTTAAGAGAAAATTTTAAACCTCGGCAGGGATTGAACCCACGTCCTCTTGATTACCAGGCGAGCGTCTTGACCACTACATTACCAAGGTATATGAGTTTACTACAAAAAAAAAGAAGAAAAAAATATAAACTGTAGTAAGTTGTTCTACCGTCTTTGGCCGCCAAAAAACAAATAGTGCCTATTTCTAATGCTCGAATATGACCAAAGAGTCACTTTACCTTAGCAGTAAGCTACTAGTTTTACTGTAGTCGACTCCTTAAAAGATGTTAAGAGAAAATTTCAAACCTCGACAGGGATTGAACCCACGTCCTCTTGATTACCAGGCGAGCGTCTTGACCACTACATTACCAAGGTATATGAGTTTATTACAAAAAAAAGAAGAAAAAAATATAAACTGTAGCAATGTACAGTTGTAGATATAATTAAGTCCAATATAAATTTTAGAATATAAAAAAGACACTATTCCCTAATTGTAAACATTCTTATTGCCCCAAATTTTTCCCGGAAATAAAAATGAGCAGTGACCAGTGTTATTATAGAGTTAGGTTAAATACAAAAAAAAAAAAAAATAATAAACTTTCTTTTCCACTGTCATGGCTTCTGCATAATTACTGGAGGCTAAAACTGTCCCCTAAAAACCAGGTATTCTCCGATATCTCTTGTCTACGGCAAAACCCAGGCTAATTTAGAGGCTAAAACAGTCCACCTCAAAAATTAGAGATCCTCTACTATTATTTTAAATTTACAGCACAATATAAGTACATTCTACATTTTCAGGCTAAAACCGTAGACCTCTAGAAACAAGGGATCCTCTTGTTTACGGCAAAACCTAGGTAATTGAGGTTTCTCAATACATTTTCAGGCTAAAACCGTAGACCTCTAGAAACAAGGGATCCTCTTGTTTACGGCAAAACCTAGGTAATTAAGGTTTCTCATAAGATGGACTTTGAATTCATGGCTAAGTAGACACTATGCAGGACTATTTTCACTTCATCCTCTCAAGAAGTACTTACTTATCCCGTAGGATAGTCTGCAGTTCCCGCACTTGATCGTTGGAAGGCAGGAGTTTCAAATTTGGAATGTCTTCTGTGAAACTGACATATTTAGATTTGGTGATGGGGACTCCCGAGTTAATCTCATCAGTGCTACCCATGCTTGCGAAACTAACAGGACGTAAAAAACAGCAAAACACCTGAAAACTCTCTCGCCTTGTCAGTTTAAATACGCAAAATCTCGCGAAAATCTTTCTGATAAGAACCTTTTGTTCTTCACCTGAAAACTCTCTCGCCTTATCAGTTTAAATACGCAAAATCTCGCGAAAATTTTTCTGATAAGAACCTTTTGTTCTTTTGATAAACGCCCGTCAGGTCTACCTGATTTGTGATTCGTTAGTCTGACTCGGAGACGTTAAACAGGGAGTACACCAGTTAAACAGGGAGCAGACCACCCTACCAGTAAAGTAACAGGTACACTTTATCAGGTCCTCTTGTCAGGTCTATCTGATTCCTGATGAGCACACACACTATTAGGTAGACCTGACAGGCGGACCTGATCTTCTACCATTAGGACCTTTCATTAGTCCTGATATTAGAAATATTATTTATGTATCAAATTGATATCTACCAATCTGACCAAATTTTATTTTATTATAAGGGTACCTCGTACCTACCTATCTAATGAGCAAAACAGTAGGTATACAAGACTGCTTAATTTGAGCTTTAATTCTATATAAAAATTTATTTGACGTCAATTATTACATTCCTATACCTAGACTTAAGGTAATGAGCTACTTATTTCTAAGATTTTAAGAGAATATACCTATAAAGTTATGTACTTATATTTTTAATGCCTGTCTATTTTTTCCTCTCTTCTACAGACATTGTTAACATAGTTGGTTGGGGAAGATCTCGAATAAGCAAAAGGTAATAATATTGAGGAGCTGGGTGCAAAAAGGGCAATAAATGAAAATCATCAAACTGAGATATTTAACTTTAAAGTTTTCAATTTTTCATCAAAATCCTTGAAAAGTATGTTTACAAAAAACGCTGTAACTCCTCGAAAAAAAAAGTTATCACTGCAGTTCAAACGCTGGAAGATAGAGCGCACCACGTTCTTTTCAAAAAACCGTTTTACGCCAAAAGGGCGAAAAATCCATATTTCCCTTTTTGCATCCAGCTCCTCAATTGCCAAAGGCACTAATTTCTACCGATACGGTATAACATTAGCTAGTACATAAAAGCCCACCACTGTGGCTGAGTGGTCAAGAGCTCTGACTTCCAAGGGTTCGATTTCCGGCCGGGGAGAAAATTTTCTGACCCAACTTTTCTGTTTTTGGATAGGCATGACGGGCGGGGAGGAAATTTTCTGACCGAACTTTTCTGTTTTTGGATAGGCATGGATGTAGGATTGTAAGAGAATGTGCCTTGAAGTAATGCGATAGCTGTGCCGAGACTGCCGAGGTACAATGTTTAAAAAAAAAAAAATAAAAAAATAAAAATAATAATAAAAAAAATAATCACAAAGGAGGATCCCAGATGTAAAGATACATATTAAAAAAACGTGCGTTTTGCTTTACGTACATGAGAATGTAGAATAGAATATACCTAAATTGTTTATCCTGCTCGAATGAGACTAAAATGTACCACGAAAAGAGACGAATGTACACCAAAACCCATCCGTGATCGAAGATAACCAATAGTCTCATATAAGAGATACCCAACCACCTAATATTCAAGACACCAACAAGATACCTCGGAGACTCTTCTCAGTTGACCTACTTAGGCGCCTGGTCAGGTCCGCGCCTGAGGTCGGCCAGTGTGG
>NW_007384654.1:0-3815 GCF_000475195.1 Diaphorina citri | reverse complement strand
TGTTTTTTTTTTTTTTTTTTTTTTTTTTTTTTCTTCTTCTTCTTCTTCTTCTTCTTCTTATTCTTATTCTTTCTTCCTCCCCCCAACTTTTTTGGTATTTTTTTTTCTTCCATTTTTCTACAACTAATTCGACGGTAGAGTTAAAACTTAGGACTGTCGGCCTAGCTTGGAGGGTAGTTAACTGTAAGCCTGCCTTAAGAGAGCTAGGTCGCGGGTTCGACGGTTCGATTTCCGCTCGGGGGCAAACTTTAAACAGATAATATTCGTTGTGTGGACGGTTGCCTTTCTCCTATTTTGTCCTCTCTCTTCGATTTCGGGACGATAAGACGTTCGTAGTTACAGTTTCCATACATAAAAATAAAAAAAACAGCCTAGTCGACACCGTCGATCGACGAGGTACAACTATGTTGTCGAGACAGTGTACGGTTTCAGACAACATCGATTGACGGCGTCGACTATGTGTGGACACAGCTTTACAGTCATGTTTATGATGACAACACGCCCTTAGTTTCACTGCAGCAAACATCGAGTGCAGAGCTCTGTACCCAGAGACTGGCAACCAATGAACCAAACTGCTCTGGTACCAAACAGTCCCCCCCCATTCATAATAACCTAAGGGGGAACCAAATGAGATTTGGCGCGGCCGAGATTAGGTCTGTTACCTCTGGTGCGGCGTTGTCAGTTCCAAATGCGATGTTGCCAGAGCGCTGGAGAATCCGAATAGAACCTAGATCTGGTTATGATATGTGTACATAATGCTGTGTTCATTGTACATGTATACGACAATACATTGGAGCTTATTATATGTATGCGTACTGGTGGAGGTCATATAGGTGCATAAGAGTGCAAAATGAATAGGTATCAAGGAAGAGATATAACCAATAATCACAAAATACATAGCCTAACAAGTGTTATGGCACCCAATACTGCAATAGACAGTAAAGGTCTGTTTTTCATTCCTACGCCGCATCGATGCGGCGTTCACTCTGCGTCAGGAGTGGGGGTAAAAAATGGAAATTCAACAAACATGACGACATCTAGTGGAGAAATTACGAAACATTTTTTTCATTTCCCTCAATACAATTACAATATGGCGGAACCTGAAGCTACTCGAGACTCGCATCAGGGATTTAAGACGCAGCGTTGACGCTAAAGTAGGGGAAGTGGAATGAAAAACACGCGTCGGGTTCGCATCGCACCCACGTCGGAATGAAAAACAGACCTATTAATAACCGAACCGTCAATAAATTAGTCTGGAGGGCTCAATGACTTCTATTGTTGAGAGGAGGCCAAAATTTCTGGATTTGGCAAAATTTTAAACTTGTCATAGGACATGGGACATTATTTACTCCCACATATCCTTGTCTGAATTGCTCTTAATGATAGAAATAATGGCGATGACATTACGTCTGATGCAAGGGGAATGAAATTCAAAACAATAATCCAGCCTATATTAGGCTGACATGGAATAGATAATGCTTGAAGGCCTTTATGCTAGCCTAGATAGTTTGAATTTTGGAGGGTAGCACTTCGATTCCCGCACGGGGCGGATTTTGTCCTGAAGGGATAAGGTTGTCCTGAAGGGATCCTTTATCCTGTCCTTCTTCTGTCTTCGATATGGAGACCGTAAGACAATCTCTGTTACAATTCCCTCTATCAAACCTCTTTTAGAAATACTTTTATTCTAGTAAGGCCTAGGTATAATTGAAAAAAAAAAAAAAAAAAAAAAATTCCCCCGAACAAAAAACCCCTTTTAGGGGGGCAAATGTTCAGTGATCCTAATCTGATCAGCAAATGTGAAGGTGAACCAGAAACGCAGAAAAGTCAATAATACCAAGCGGGTGGCCCTGATGGTCAGGCCGTTGGCCAAGTTATACGCAGGCATCTTGTGGTGACGTCGCCCACTCTCACAAACTAGGATTAAAAGAGAACATATAGATTATAATGAGACTATAGGCGGATTATTCTTAGCTTGAGCTTTTGCTTGAAGCCAAGTTGTCTGGTACCGCGACAAACAGGGGAAATGTTTCGTGGGAAAATACCTGTAATTATAATTGATGGTACCTAGAATTAGAAACTAACTATGAAATTTGTAAGGTAAACTGGGATAATTTTTATAAATTTGAAAATTTTCATGCACTAATTATTTTATTTAGTATATTTACTGTTATTTCCCATTTTCGTTCAATTTTTTTAGGCGGGCCTTCGCGGGCCGCAAAAAGGGCCGCGGGTTGGACAAGCCTGTACTTTATATTCTGCAACTCGCCAACCATAAAAAATGGTTCTCCCTAACCCGTAGTGAATAATTGATTTTCTACTACCCATTTATCGGCCTCAAATGGGATTGAGATCCTTAAGGGGTTAATCAAGTCTAATGAACCATTAGATGGTTGCGGTGTACAGTCAGATTCTGCAAGTCTGACTACCACTAAAAATAGCTCATCATCATCCTAACCTGGTACTAACCTAGCATGAACTCTGAGGTTTTCGTATCTTCTTACTAAAGCAATAATCATTACAATAGAAAGGTAAAGCTACAGTCATAAACATTACAATGGCCTGTAGATAAAGCCTGTAAGTAATCATAATAATACTTAGATAGCATTAGAGTTTTTATCTCGGTATTACCAGTTGATTGCCTCAATGCCAAGGCTATTTAGGCCCGGCTCTACAAGATTATTTCATCAATCTCTGAGAATACTTTGAGACTGTTCGCGGCCTGGTTTTCGATTAATGATGATTTTGATAAAGGGTCTATTTAGATTCAGAAGACATTTTTTATGTCATCTAGTTTTAGAAAATACGAAAGGGAGGCAGAGAAGGAGCGAGAGAGAGAGAGAAAGAGGGAGGGAGGGAGGGAGAGAGAGAGAAGAAGGAAGGAGGTTTCAGTAAAAATTTCAGCATTTTTTTACAATCCCAAGCCCATAAATAGCTCTAGCTAGAAGCTCCGTTCTTTTTTTTTTTCTTTTTTTCATGTACCTTATCGCTGCACATTTTAGCTAGCTGCCTGCATTTTTAACTTTTTAAGCTGGATCTTGTTATTTGTATTTTCCTGCTGCATTTTTGTCCATGCTCGTCATTCTCGTCAATGAAGCATAATTGGATACGTTCCAAGGGACATAATGGTACGTTACGGGATGGGACGGCTAACATGTTTACCATGTGATGTGTATAATCATGTGAGATGTGTGTTTAACTGCGGCCTTGCTCCTTGGAACGAAAAAAAAATGTGAGAGGAAAGATGCAGAATCTTGATTTTATTTATTTTATGTCTCGCCATCTCGTCAATATTACCTCAGTTAACTCTGCATGATAGCCCAACAACAGACTACTGTGATAAGGGCTGAGTATGAAGGCTGCAAAAAGGTACTCATAGTTCACCGTATTACTTACTAAAATTTACAGCACAGTAAAAAATTAAACGACTAAAACCTTCGAGGCTTTCAGCTGTATTGTATGTGGATGACAGCTGTTGTGTATGTGGATGACACCCCTATTCCTCTCTTAATTAATCCATCAACAAATAATTTGTATACTTTTTTTTTTAAATTTAAACAAGGTTTATATTTATACTCGTATTTGCATATTTGTAAACCCTACCTATGAAAATAAATAAGACCTTGTTTAGACTGCGGGAGTAAAGGGACTTTTCAGTCTCATTCTGGTAGGATAAACAAGGTATATTCTATTCTATTCTATTCTATTCTGTATTATTCCGTTGTCGAGCTTGACACCTAAAAAATATAAAATCCCATGATCTGGGATTAAACCTCCAACTGTCTGCTCCCTTCTCCTAATCGATTCATATTTTCATT
>NW_007384653.1:0-3693 GCF_000475195.1 Diaphorina citri | reverse complement strand
GGCAAAATCTATGTGGATTCTTTGCCATGCACCATCTGGCAACTCCCAGGGATGTACCTCTACCTTAGCATTTTCATTCGCATTCACACTGCAACTTGAACAAGAACGAGCTACACGTTCTATTTCCTTATCCATACCTGACCAATAGCAATAACTTCGGGACCCCGCCGGGAATCGAACCCGGGTCTCCCGCGTGCAAGGCGAGTGCAGTGACCACTACGCCATGGGAGCTGTCCTAAGTTCTTTCAGCAATCCGATTGGTTGATTTCAAATTTTCAGCCAATCAGTTTGCTCCCTAGTTGTAACAGTCAATCTTACCTAGTCATAGTTTAATCTCTCAGGGTGGCCCAGGCCATAAAAGTTACATATTGCTCAGTACTTGTGTGTTAAAACAATGGTTACATGTTACAATTGTTACAGGCTTCTGAAGAAAATCAGGACGTCACGTCAACAAATTTCGGAAAGAACTGATGTGGGAAATATTCTGTCGGAAAAATTCTACTGTTCGAAAGACCCATTATGCTCTGGTTCTGAGGAGGGAGGAAGGCTCTATGAAGAGGACTGGCTGTGGCTCTATGAAGGGTAAAGGGATCTATGAAGGGTTCTGAGGAGGGGGAAAGGCTCTATGAAGAGGACTGGCTGTGGCTCTATGAGGGGTAAAGGGATCTATGAAGGGTTCTGAGGAGGGAGAAAGGCTCTATGAAGAGGACTGGCTGTGCGAGGGGTAGTTTGGGAAATTAGCAGTATCGTGTTTTCAGTAGGCTGAGTGGGTCCATTGAGAGGATAACATGATGTTTGGAGAATACTAAATTAGATCACACCTGCTGCTAGAGCTAGACTGTTGCGGGATTCAAGCAGGGTGCCACAAAATTCGGGTACGTGTTGTTTGCTTTTTGAGATTTCGAGGGGAAATTTTGTGGACAAATGAGGTCGGTATACCTAGGTATCTAGCTAGTATCTTTTTTTTAGAAAATGAATAGTGTCGAATCTTCCATTGACCACTGAAGAATGGTGACTTTTCCATTAAAATGGTTGCTGGTGACTATCTATGCGAAATGAACAAAGTTGTGACAAAGAAATTATTGGACAGCATTGAGAAGGGAAGGATTTGGTGTGACTTTAAAGTAGGCGTCGGCTCTCAACTCTCATGGGTTAAGCAGGAAAGAATTGCCTTATGGATGGTTCTTTTCTGCCTATTGAGCTATGGATTAACCAAATTATTTACTTCTTTATCATTCAGACATTTAGCCTCTTTTCTTTGTCAAAGTTCAAAACTCAAGACACTTTCCATCAGTCAATCTAAGTATTCTCCTTGTTCTCCTTCTTGGTGTAAAGTTACTTTCAAGAACGCAGACCAAATAATCCAAATATACCTAGGTAAGTCACGTCGGCGTGGGAAGAATTGTGTGACATCGGTAGAAACATTGACAGCTCACAGATTACAAGGGTCGGTAGACACATTTTCCCTCTATCCGTGTTGACAGTTTCTGTTCTCATTTCTTTTCTCATTCATCTCACATATGCTGCTCGATTTGTTTTCTGTTTTACAGGATGGAAACAATGGAAGTGTTTACAGAAAAAAAGTTTCATTATCAAGAGGTTTGATAGAGGGAACTCTAACTGTCACAATGAGAAAAAAATAGTCATAGGGTGCCACAGGTTAGGGTGCAAGAACTCTTTTATTGGGTTACTTCCCCTGATTTAGGTTGTTGGAATGTTATATTATAGTGTCGAGTTTTCCGAGGCAGATTATTGGGATTACGCCATCTAGTTTTTTCTAAGTGTTAGGCTCTTACCGTCTCGAAAACGAAAAGAGAAGCAGGACAGGATAGGTCGATAGGAGAACGCCAGCCGTTCCAAGAACGAATCTTATCTGTTTAGGATAAAAACTGTCCCGGGTGGGAATCGGACCCACAAAAAGAAGTTTTATTCAGAAGTGGAGACCAAAATTGGGTAGAGACTGTGTAGGTAAGTATGTGGAGTGTCTACCTACCTACAATCTACTTCAGGGTGGGGTACCGTTTTGCCCCGGGGTACTGTTTTGCCCTGTGTAAATTCCCGGAGGGACGGACCCAGCTTGTTAATTTTCTTTTATTTCCCTTCCTCTCTCTCTCTCCTCCTCCTTTTCATCTTTTTCACTCTTTCCCCTGTTTTTAAATCTATTTCTCCTTTTTTTTTTTTTTTTTTTTTTTTTTTTTTTTGCAATTTTGACATGATATTGAGCTTGAACCTTCGATAAAGTCTTTGATCGGGAGACCATTATGCTGTCTGTAATAAAAATAAAACAAAGGAGGTACACCTATCTTAGTAGGTGTCTCTTTTTTAGTTAAACTACTTTCTAAAATCTCAGAACCATGGAGGGATGGATAACTGTAAAATCTTACCTGCCCCTACTCTGAAAGCATCAGCAAACTGGTCGGACCAAGAATTGGTGGAGATGCCCAAGTCCGGAGGTCCCTTCTCTACCAACTTATCCACAGTGTTCTGAAATCATGAGAAAAACAAAGATAGATTTGTTAAGGGTTTCTGTATAGTGGCAGGGTTCTCCTAAAGGAGCTCATCCATCCAAACACTAGTTTGTGTATTGGATGTGTGTGTAGAGGATTGTGTGGAAACAGAATGATAATGAGTTTTTACCTACTCGTATGTTTTCAGGAGTAACTTTGCCATTAGAATTTTCGCAATATACCTAGGTATACATAATACATAGGTATTTATTGTAGGCAGTCATTACATTCTTTTTCTTTACTCTTCTGAACCACAGAAATATGAAAATAGTAATAATAATAAGTAATTTAAAAAAGTTAAAATCAAAATTACATAGTACATTGGTGCTAAAAGTGCTTTCTCTAATGTTCCAGCCTGTACAAAGGTTAGGCAGTTGTGTACATAGGTCCGGAAAAAAAGTTTCATTCCTCTTTGACCGCACCGGGATAGGTACGAACTTTTGACTGATTTTCACCATCAAATTTAATGTGTTCAAAGTTCACAAATGTGGAACTTTTGAACTGACCTCACCCGCCTGTATTTTTCCCTTTATATGCCATTAAGTTGAACTTTTTTCAGTCTAGAAAATTTCCCTCACTGCCTCTCTTTTTCTCCCTCTCTGTCTCTTTATCCTTCTCTCTCATATTATTATTATTATTTTCTTTTATTTTTTCTTCTTCTTTTTCTGACGTGATGAGATGAATGTGAAATGAAATGGAAAGGAGAGACTGAGAGAGAGAGAGAGAGAGAGAGAAGAGAGAGGGGGAGAAAGAGATAAATAAAAAAGAAAGAGGATTGAGAAAGAGAGGGTGAAGGAGAGAGAAAAAGAAACAGAGATAAGAAAGCAAGAAAATGGAAAGAACATGGAGAGACGGAGGGAGAGAGAAATATAAATAGAAGGAAATGGAGACAGAGATGAATAAAAAGAAAAGTGATGGAGAAAGAGGGTGAGGGAGAGAAATAAGAAAACAGGGAGGGGGAGAAAGAGAGAGAGAAATAGGGAAGAGATAAAGTACATAAGATAAAGGGAGAGAAAAAGAGACAAACAGAGCATTCTTCTAGTTTACTTCATCTTTTTTACTTTCCTTATCCTATAGGAAGGAAAGTAATGTAATCGGGTCAAATTTTCGATGGTCAGATTTAAGTGCCAAAACACGTTTTGAGGTCCCTAGAGCCTAAATCCAAAGTTTCAGCCATTGGTCCGTG
>NW_007384652.1:0-3693 GCF_000475195.1 Diaphorina citri | reverse complement strand
AACTTTAGTCTTCAGACTGTCTAACAGACTAAGAGTCGGAAGCTATTTCCGCCACACGTTTTGACCTAGACCTAGGCCTTTCAGACACTCTGAGCCTGAGTGGCCGCCCTAAGGATCAAGATTTACCAAGTACCCAACTACTCAAAGTTGAGACAAACAGGTAAAACCGTCGACCACGCACGCTCAGTGTATCTGACACACCGTGGGAAAGGGTAGCCGAAAAAGCTTCCAACTTTAGTCTTCAGACCGTCTAAAAAGACTAAGAGTCGGAAGCTAATTCCGCCACACGTTTTGACCTAGACCTAGGCCTGTCAGACTGTCTGAGTGTGAGTGGCCGCCCTAAGGATCAAGATTTACCAAGTACCCAACTACTCAAAGTTGAGACAAACAGGTAAAACGTGACAGGTAACATCTGAGTGGCGACATTTGGTCGTTTGCAAATCGGCGGTTCAGCCCATAATTAATTGCAACTCGATGGCTGCTAGGTACAAGTATGCATGAAGTAAATGTTAGTGCTGCAGTCTCAGATGCAATACCAGTGTTATTTGTTTCAATGTGAGGTCAGCCACTCAGGATTCCATTGTTTGTCTGTCTGTCCGTGGAAACGTGTGTGGCGGAAAAGTCTTCTGACTTCTGTCTTCAGACTGCCTGAGAGACTAGAAGTCGGATAGTGAGAATAAAATTAAAACAGTTGAGTTGACATATGGTTTTGGCTACAAAAAATTACACATTACCCTTTTACCCCCGCGTCTATTTATTTCATGTTGAGTTTTTTCCCCTTTAAGCGTTCTCGGAGAGAGCTCTGGAGCAGTTTCCAAGCATTCTCAGAGGTTAAAAACACTTCAACGTGATACTGTAGACCTCAGCCTTAATAATCTTTGTAACACTCGTACTTGTACTTGTCCCGAAAATCGAAGAGAGAAGGAAGACAGGATAGGAGAAAGCCAGCCGTTCCGAGAACGAACATTATCCCATCAGGATAAAAAAAAAAGATTTGATAAAGGTAACTGTAAACGCAAAAATCTAATCGTCCCGAAATCGAAGAGGAAGAAATACCTACCTAACAGGAATATCAACTATACCGAGAATGGTATCGTATTGCTCATGAAGCTCATGTTTATCTCCTCATATCTGTGCTCTGTGACAGGTACATGATCATGGTGATAGCTCTCTGATGATAGTGACCTCATATCTGTGCTCTGTGACAGGTACATGATCATGGTGATAGCTCTCTGATGATAGTGAAAAAACACGGTTTTCCATGTACCTAGGCAGGAAAGTACCTATTACATACCTATACCTATCTGTACCTAGGTATTTACCTACCTATTTGTACCTGGGTATCATTAGTGAAAACGTGCTCTCAGGACCTTCATCAACTCTGTATCAAAACATGTATATTTACAACAATTCAACACATGTTGTATACTACAATAATATGTTGTAGAGTATGTAGAGAGAAGACAGTAATCATAATACCTATATTGGATAAAAACAATCCGTGTAGGTACCTACATCTGATATTATCTATCTATGTATAGGTAATTTCCTGTTGACAAAATGACTGTGTGAGGGAAATAAGAGGGTTTAGAACTGCAGGTTGTACCTCTAGTCCTCTACAGCTGTACACACAGTGAGAAAAATTCGCTATTTGAACGGTTGGCTTTCTCTCTTTCTGTCTTCCTTCTCTCTTCGCTTTCTTGACGATTTGAATCCGAAAGAAAAGAATGTCCTACAGCCAAACCGATCAATGATCCCTTCCTGTCTTCCTTCTCTCTTCGCTTTCTAGACGATTTGAATCCGAAAGAAAAGAATGTCCTACAGCCAAACCGATCAATGGGAAAACGGGTGAAAGGAAAATCCCTAACCGTCTGCAAGGTATCGAACTGGACTCTTTTGATTACAAATCCAAGGATGGTACTCTGATGTCCCCCGGTCTAGGGTACACAGGGGGCCTCGGCTGTAACTGTGTGCACCTAGACAAATCTCAGCAGACGGGTCCACGTCCCGGGGGACGGTAACATTGCATGATGCATGCTGCATGATTAGTTCCAAGGATGGTACTCTGATCAGACTGCCTGTCTCGAGAAACGCATGCCCAAGGCATGTCAGTCATCCTACGTCTCACAAATGGATATTCAACATATTATGTAGAATTGCAGATGGATAGTCAATGGAGAATGTCTGTCTATATCAGGCACCAAGAAATCTACAAGCAGGGCCTATTATAGAGGGCTCCATCCGGTCCTGTTTGCCCGGGCTCGGGCCCTTCAAGGGGCCCTGAAACCATCAGCAGCTTGGAAATAAATGAATACCGGAAAACGGGTGAAAGGAAAATCCCTAACCGTCTGCAAGGTATCGAACTGGACTCTTTTGATTACAAATCCAAGGTATAGGTATGTATAGGTAGCAGGGTAATTTACTGTCAGATTACCACAATCAAAATAGTGGGTAGGTATAACTACCTACTTGAATTGAAAAGATCGGGAAACCTCTATTGGAGCACTTTGTTGTCCACCAAGGAAGTAAAGTAAAAAGAAATACTTTTCTTCCTATAGGATAAGGAAAGTAAAAAGGGGATTTAGCTAAAATTCAAGTTCAAATGTTAATTAGTCCTACACTTAATGCAAGAGATCTGTACCTAGGTATTTACCTACCTATTTGTACCTGGGTATCATTAGTGAAAACGTGCTCTCAGGACCTTCACCAACTCTGTATCAACACATGTATATTTACAACAATTCAACACATGTTGTATACTACAATAATATGTTGTAGACAATGATGTTGTAGAGAGAAGACAATAATCATAATACCTATATTGGATAAAAACAATCCGTGTAAGTACGTACCTACATCTGATATTATCTATCTATGTATAGGCATAAAGGTAGAAGAAGAAGAAGAAGAAGAAGAAGAAGAAGAAGAAGAAGAAGAAGAAGAAGAAGAGGTGCAATTAGAGATAGTACCTATCTATACATAGGTAATGATATTATAATTTAATCTAGGTAAGTATTTACCTACCCCGGAACTGCGTGAGGGTAATTCTATCTCCAGGGTAATCTAAGCTACGTGATAAGTCAAACCTTATCAAATTATTATCAATGTGACCTGCTGTAAATCAGTTGCTAGATAACACTAGATACCTAGGTATATCCGGAATTTTATATTACAAATTTTTCCATATATGTTTTACATATATTATATTTATTTAGGTACCTCTTGTATAGGTACATGTACCTGTTTAATTTACCTATTTTACAGACAAGTTTTACATAAATTAAAATAAATATAAACGGCCTGCCATTTGTTTTCCATTACTATCGTAATAATAAAGGAAGGACGGGCTAAAAAGAGTTTGTCCCTGGCGGGAATCGAACCCACCCCCTAGTGATTACAAGGCAGACGTGCTACCTGCCAAGCTAATTATTCTGGCTAATAAATAGACATGTTCTATACCTGTACATATTAGTTTACAGTTTAAAAATTCCCTAAAGGGGATTTAGTTAAAAAGAGAATAAATAGACATGTTCTATACCTGTACATATTAGTTTACAGTTTAAAAATTCCCTAAAGGGGATTTAGTTAAAAAGAGATTTTTTTTTTTTGAGGTTCGACAGAGGGAACTGTAACTGCTATGGTCTTATCGTCCCGAAAATCGAAGAGAGAAGGAAGACAGGATAGGAGAAAGCC
>NW_007384651.1:2480-3694 GCF_000475195.1 Diaphorina citri | reverse complement strand
ATCGAACTCGGAGGTTCTGTGCAGGGGGTGTCACTTCATTTAACCTCACGCTGAGAGGAAAAACAGCGAGGGGGATTCTGAAGCAGACTTTGAATAGTGAACACCACTAATACTTAATACCTGTTAGGTTTTCATGTAAAATTGGTCAAACTCGAAAAGTAGGTTATAGGTAGGTACCTAAATAAATTTTACAAATTAATTTAGGTACGTCTTCAAACTTAGATGAACGTCCACCTACAGAACTACAGACATACACTATCAACATCCACCTGTAATGCTGTGTCCACACATAGTCGACCGCATCGATCGACAAGGTGAAGATGTGAATCTATGTTGTCGAGGCAGTGTACGGTTTCAGTCGATGCCGATCGACCAAGATCGTCGACTGATTTAAAGTCAATATTTAAGGGTATTTGAGTGAAATTTCGAGTGTATGGCCGCCATACACGCCCTACATGGACGCTACGCCACTGGTTACCAAACTAAGAGGAACGTCTGCCCACACTATGGTCGATCAATGTCAAAAGTAAATCTGTGTCCACACATAGTCGACCGCGTCGATTGACGAGGTGAAGATGTGAATCGATGTTGTCGAGGCAGTGTACGGTTTCAGTCGATGCCGATCGACCAAGATCGTCAACTGTATAGTGTAGAGTGTAGACGCAACCTAATGCCGGCAACTCACGTTCAGACAGGACGGGGGTCTGTCAGACAGTCTGAGTTTGAGTGGCCGACATAATGAGTACGAGTAGGTATAGCCAGTCGATGCCGATCGACCAAGATCGTCAACTGTATAGTGTAGAGTGTAGACGCAACCTAATGCCGGCAACTCACGTTCAGACAGGACGGCGGTCTGTCAGACAGTCTGAGTTTGAGTGGCCGACATAATGAGTACGAGTAGGTATAGCCATTATAAAATTAAGCGATAGAGCTAGTCTAGAACGAACAACTTTTTTTTTTCAACCTGATCCCCCGACATAATGAGTACGAGTAGGTATAGCCATTATAAAATTAAGCGATAGAGCTAGTCTAGAACGAACAACTTTTTTTTTTCAACCTGCTCCCTTCCTTTTCGGGAGATGAGACAAAATAAGATGTTTTATTATTTGATGGGGTTTTCCATAAGGTGCCTTTCCCATCTCCAAAGTCTGACGAAACGAGAGAGACAGAGAGGGGGAGAAGAGAGAGAGAGAGAGAGAGAGAGAGAGAGAGAG
>NW_007384651.1:0-2339 GCF_000475195.1 Diaphorina citri | reverse complement strand
GTTTCTCTTTCTTTAATCAATATAACTTCGACTGTAAGATTTTTGGTATTTGTACAAACATAAAAAAAAAAAAAAATGCTTAAGGAGAAAAAAAAAGGATCGATGAAAAAGGAGCAATGCTGGTTAAAAGACGCCTATAGTTCAAGGGAAAAAAAAAAGACAAATAGCAATAGGAGAACGTTTGTCGTGTTTCGGAAAAGTACTGGTACCATGTACCAATGTAGTTTAACCCTTTGCTTTTACTCTTGGTAAGGTTTTACCTTCTTTCACGTAGTTTTCGAATGAAACATTAAGGATATTTGTTTTATGGTTAATCGGTTACAACACCATATGACACATTCCATAAGATTTTATCAAGATCAATGTATTATACGATTACGATGTATATAAATAAACATGTATCGTGACTGAGTTAAATGGTAAAATCGTAAGAAACCTGTTTTTATTTTTCAAATTTGGACATTTGGTCGGTATTAACCCCCAGGAGACCGTCTTTGTCCTTGTCCTCATTAATGTCATGCATATGATAAATCCATCCGACTACGTTTTATTAATACGTAAGTAATAATGAGACCTTTTGGATCATTATAATTATCAACATCCCGATGTAAAACGTAATGATATGCACATCACGATTAATTTTACGCATACCCTTATCGTTTAATTGTTACGGGTAAATTAAATGGCCTGTAAGATAATTTTCGATCTCTATGCTCGAGATAAATTTGAACCTTTTTGGCCCAAATGTTATAATGGTTATCTACATTCAATATGTTTAACAGAAATCGTTATAGAAAACCCAGATCTAAAAACTTTTGAAATCTTTAATTAAGACGAGAGAGAGTAACTGACAGTGAAGAATTAATGGTATTCACAAGGATGATAATTCTATTTCTCATTAATTTTATTTGACATTGCATGATAAAAGATTGTAACTAATACCAGACGGTCGTAATCTGATCTTCACATAGATGTACGATGAAATTTTAGATTGTTCAAAATAGATCGGATATCTTACGTCTAAAATTAAGTCCATTAAAAATAGTTTATCGTTAAAAAAAAATGTCCTCACATCAACAAATTACACCATTGTGTGGAATAACTAAATTTTCCATACATGGATAACATTGTTTCACTATACGTTGGAAACCATGGAGTTTTTTAGATACTGTTACTTCTAACGGGGTTTTTCCTCGACCAGGTTTACCGGGTTACTGGTCAAAATGCATATCCCAAAGTCAATTTGTGTATTAGATCGAAAAAAAAGACTACCCACAAGTGGGGGATGTTGGGAAAACATGACAAATTAAATTTTTCTTTCTGCTAGAGAAAGAAGCATAGGTAGGTAGAAGGGCGGAGAAAACAGTTGGAGAAAATGGAGGAGAGAAAGACGAGGCAGAAAATACGTACAAAGTAGACGGAAAGAAAAATGTTTGTAAGTAATTATAGTTGTAATAAACTTTTAATTAATTTGTTTTTGAAGTTCGAAGAAAAAAAAATGCTTGAGAATACTTATACTTATTTCTCAAGAAGAAAGTAAAATTGTATATTTTGATCATTAACGGAGGAAAAAAAACATGCAAAAGACAGTTCACAGAAAGGTTTGTTGGGGTCAAACCTTTTTCCTATCCCTAAATACCTATAGGTATACGTACCTTATACCTACCTAGTGTCTACCAATTCAATGCTCACTTGCTCAGTGTGGCAGTAATTGAAACAATTTTCCAAACATTTACCTCGGAAGGAGTAAAAGTTACTTCAAGGTCTGACAAAGTCCCGCACTATTTGACATATTAAAATGTGTCAGAGACATAGGGATGCATATAATATGTACTCGTACCTAGCATATTCTTCAAAAGATAAGTGACCAAGTGTAAAAAGGATGTCCAAACTAAACTAACCTTGACTAGACCTTATAGGGACACTGTTAGAAATAGGTATTAGGCACTGCTTCAAAAAGCTTTTAAATTTCCCAAGGTCATTCGTATCACACATGACATTTATCATATTCAAGGAAGCCAGGTACAAGTCTCAGAAGCTCCAAAGCTTTTTCATTTTATCTCGATATCTAAAAATGCATTTTGCACACGGTTCCCGTGCACGAGTCTATTCGAATCCCTACACATCCATCATTTTCACAAACACTACATTAGGCATTGTCTAATTCAGATAACCGATATCACTCTTGTCTAGTATTGTATGAGGGGAGGGGGGGATACCTCAAGGTATAGATCGAGGTAAAAGCAAAAGCTCACAACTTTAAGAGGGAGAAGGGAGCGTTTGATTAATGGGTCTCAACTTTACACAGTTTTGCAATATATTTTTTCTCCTCCTCCTCC
>NW_007384650.1:0-3695 GCF_000475195.1 Diaphorina citri | reverse complement strand
TAAGTTTTTTGCTGAGAATAGCATTTGAATGAATAGAATGCAAATTCTTTGACAGGAGATGTTTCTACGGACAGAGAAGAAGCACAAAAAAACAGCATGAAAGAGGAGGAGGAGGAGAGGAAAGAGAAAGAGGAGGAGAAGGGAGCTTAGAGGAGAAGGAAGAAGAGGGAAATGAAGATGAAGGAAAGGACAAGGAAAAGCAAGAATTAGAGGGGTAGAGCTGAAATAGGACAAGATGAGGAGGAAGAAGAGAAGGAGGAGGACAGTAGAAATGAGAAATTTATCTCTCAAAGATGAAAAATGCAAATGAAATTTCAAATTTTAAAATGAAGGAGGACATTATTTGTGTGGGTGAATGGGAAAAATTAGTGACCTTAATGGAATTTCTGGTGTGGGTCGATATGTAGATAATATGCATAATATGTACGTATCGTGCAAGAGACTCTGTGGACAGAGGAGGATGAGGGAGAAGGACCTTCTAACTCTACAAAGTCGGAATCAAAACTCGAACCTTGTGCAACTCGTGAAAATAAACAATAGACAGTAGAAATGAGAAATTTATCTCTCAAAGATGAAAAATGCAAATGAAATTTCAAATTTTAAAATGAAGGAGGACATTTTCTGTGTGGGTGAATGGGAAAGATTAGTGACTTAAATGGAATTTCTGGTGTGGGTCGATATGTAGATAATATGCATTATGTACGTATCGTGCAAGAGACTCTGTGAACAGAGGAGGGTGAGGGAGAAGGACCTTCTAACTCTACAAAGTCGGAATCGAACCTCGAACCTTGTGCAACTCGTGAAAACGCAAACCGAATGTGTTACAGCCGACACACGCTCAGACCATCTGAAACACCCAGGTCTGACAGAGGTTGCCTCAAATCCTGGAACAGTTTATACAACCCCTAGGAAGATCATCCAAAGGCGAAATTCATCCTTTGTGAAAATGCAAACCGAATGTGTTACAGCCGACACACGCTCAGACCATCTGAAACACCCAGGTCTGACAGAGGTTGCCTCAAATCCTGAAACTTCCCGGAACAGTTTATACAACCCCTAGGAAGATCATCCAAAGGCGAAATTCATCTTCATTTCCCGTGTCCGTTGCGAGATAGTCTCTTGTTTTCAAGGAGTGGGAAGGATTGGGGTGCTTAAAGCCCCTTGGATAGCGGACGCCCAGCAACAATTCTAGTCTCTTTCAATCTCCTGCTCTAAAATTTCGGGGTGACGCCCAACTGTTCTTAACTTCAGTGATGGTCCTTAAAGAACGTAGAACGTTCTGTTGCCGCTGCTGGCTTCAATTCTTCAATAACTAGATTTGGCCCATAGCAATAGCAAGTACCTACCTACCTCTTTGTAAATCTGTCCCTGACCTGACAATCGTCGAAGTGGGAAATGAGAAGAAGGAGGAGGGAGAGGAGAAGAAGTAAAAAGGATAGGAGAAGAAGGAGGAGAGGGAGAGAGAAAAATACAAGGAGAATAGGGAGGGAGAGAGAGAGATAGAAAGGAGTAGGGTGAGGGAGGGAGAAAAAAAGGAACCCTTTGGGAGAGTGTTATAACTATTTTTAACGTTATTATTTTGAAGTACTACGCCCAACTGTTCTTAACTTCAGTGATGGTCCTTAAAGAACGTAGAACGTTCTGTTGCCGCTGCTGGCTTCAATTCTTCAATAACTAAATTTGGCCCATAGCAAAAGCAAGTACCTACCTACCTCTTTGTAAATCTGTCCCTGACAATCGTCGAAGTGGGAAATGAGAAGAAGGAGGAGGGAGAGGAGAAGAAGTAAAAAGGATGGGAGAAGAAGGAGGAGAGGGAGAGAGAAAAATACAAGGAGAATAGAGAGAGAGAGAGAGAGGAGTAGGGTGAGGGAGGGAGAAAAAAAGGGACCCTTTGGGAGAGTGTTATAAATATTTTTAACGTTATTATTTTGAAGTACTCTCCAATTCTACATGAGAGAGAGAGGAGGAGAGCGAGGGAGGGAGAGAGAGACAGAGAGAGAGAGAGAGAAATCTCCATGTAATCGAATTGAACTTGTTCAAACACAATCATTTACATTTTTTATTTGAACCCAACACTAGTTCTCTCTCTCTCTCTCTCCTACCTACTCTTTCTCTCTCTCTCTGTGTCACACATTCTCCTGAAGTACCTACTCTAGAAGTCTAGGTACCCTATATATATCGAAGTGTTGAATTTTTAATTTGATGGAAATAAAATTCAGGATGAAGTCAAATCGTGACGTGTTTGGCTAGGTGGCAGAGAGTGACGGGTTATTTGGAAAGTCGACTGCAGTGGTCATATTATTACCTACCTACCTACCAGGGTCAAATCAGACAATTGGTACCTTTCCTTCAGAGAACACTAGAACTCAGTTAGAATTGACTAAAAAAAAATAACCCTTTAGTAGGTAGGTACTTTCTTCTAAGTTCTAATGCTGGGATTTTTAGACATTTTTTTTTTTCTAGACGTATTCTCAAAAGCCAACATATTCACAAAAGCTCTCCAACCTATACTTATACCTATACAGACCTAATTACTTCAGATAAATTTCAAACTATTTTTTCTCCCCCCCCCTTTTTCCCCTTAAAAAAAAAAAGTTCCCTTACTTCAGATAAATTTCAAACTATTTTTTTACTCCCCCCCCTTTCCCTTTTTTAAAAAAAGTTCCTCTAACCTCATATTCACAATGACCTCACTGAACATTTCCAAATTTCAGGCATCCCACGTCACCCGATGATTTGTGCTCTGTCTACGCCTTCTCTGTGTTTTTTATCCCGCCAGATTTTCCAGGCAAAATCTCCCCCGACTCTTAAATGTAGTTAATATTTTCGGAAAATGTCCTTCGCAGACATCCCCGACTGTTTTTTCTTCTTCCAAGGCTTAAATATATTAGGCTTCATAATGTATTAGCTGCGACGCTGTCAGTGTTTCGCCTTTTCTTCTTTTTCTTCGTCGTCGTCTTCTTCTCCTCCTCCTCCTCCTCCTTCTTCTTCTTCTTCTTCTTCTTCTTCTTCTTCTTCTTCTTCTTCTTTTTCCTCTTCTTCTTCAGCTAGCAATATTAAAAAATGCCGCTTCTTTATACCCGAAATTTTGACTCGCTTCATTTTTTCACTCTTTATTTTGTCTTTGTCTCTCTTTTTATTAGTTTGAGATTTTTCTCCTCTTTCTCCAACTTTTTACCAGACTTTTCTCTTCTATGAGTTCCAAGCATATAAAGGGAACAAACGGATAAAAATAGTCGCCTATTTAAGGCCAGACAGATAAAACAATAGATTCTCCAACTTTTTACCAGACTTTTCTCTTCTATGAGTTCCACGCATACAAAAGGAACAAACGGATAAAAATAGTCGCCTATTTAGGGCCACAGACAGATAAAACAATAGACAGTAGAAATGAGAAATTTATCTTTCAAAGATGAAAAATGCAAATGAAATTTCAAATTTTAAAATGAAGGAGGACATTTTCTGTGTGGGTGAGTGGGAAAGATTAGTGACTTAAATGGAATTTCTGGTGTGGGTATAGATATGTAGATAATATGCATATGTACGTATCGTGCAATAGACTCTGTGTACAGAGGAGGGTGAGGGAGAAGGACCTTCTAAGCAGCGCGCAGACTGACCATACACTTCCAACACTTCAGACATTTCCGACAAATTTTGTATTTTGCTTCCTATGTTAAGTAATGGTAGTATGTCGG
>NW_007384649.1:0-3695 GCF_000475195.1 Diaphorina citri | reverse complement strand
CCTAAATGGGAAGTATTGTGTCTCTTCTCGCCCATCTGATGAGAGGCATACTACGGGATGGGCACTCTTCGACACAGACCACAAGCGTCCAATGTAGCAGTTGTTTCATCGCTACGAAATAAAAACGGCGGTGAAACACTCATCTTTAAAAAAAAAAAAAAAAGTCCTCTAGTTTCAGGGGTTTCCAACTTCCATGTGTATGCGGGCCACATGCTACAGTGGCAGGTACTTTGCGGGCAATGGCCAAAAGCCACATGCATGCTACAGATACTTCGCGGGCCACATACATAGGGGAAAAGGTCCGTATCCGCGATTTTCTTGAGGGAATGGAGGGTATATGCTTCATTTTTGGAGTTCACCCCACACTGTGTTCCAATACACAAATCATCAACACGACAAGAAATAGCATAGGAATACATAACAATTTATACAGATTTTTTTCTTATAGTAAATAATCATGTATTATTGTCATCACACTACCATCATGAATACTTGGATACCTTCACAAGAATAAGAATCAGCGGTTCATAGTTTCATACGTCTACAAAACATTATTATACTTTAATATGTATTTATATTAATATGTATAGCGAGAACTTCGTTGCCGAGTGGTTATCACACTAGGCTTGCAAACCGGAGGTTCCGGGTTCGATTCCCGACAGAGTCGAATTTTTTCGGCTCTGCTTGGACTACGGGGGACACTCGCTCTCGTGAGGAAAATTGAGGGCTTTAATCGAGTAGTGACCAGTGGTGGCATTACCAGAATATTACGGATCGCTTTAATAATCTCCCACAATGAAAATGTTTTTGTACACTGATAAAGCAGCCTCTGATTAATAATTAGGTAGGTACTCTTTCACACAAAAAAAAGCTACTCAAATGTCCTTACGAGATTTAGAGCACTCCGGATTCCAAGCCCAGAGTCGGAAAAAACTTCGTTTCTGCTGCGAATGGAACCGGGGACCTCTAGTCTAGCTAGAGTACAAGCCTACAGACAAAAAACAACGGGGGAGAAGAAAAAAATCTTCTATTTCGAATTCTGGGCTCCACTCCAACATAATAATCACCGATTTTTTTTTCCTCGTTTTATTAAAATAACATACAAACTGGTCCACATTTTCACAACTACTTACTTGTGTCAGTTGTGTCTAACGCTAGCCTATTTGACACAAGACAAAATACCATTCCATTTTCCATTCAGTTTTTTTTTTACAAGGTTACGCAGCTCTTCGTAATGTTTATTGACATTTTCGAGTTATGTCCTCTAACAGGGTGGACGCTAAATACAATGTCAACCAAGAAACGCATTTTTTTACCTACTTGATAGTACACAAAGTCAACGAGAGAGCAGAATAAAAAAAGTAAAATTGACCCGATTACATTACTTTCCTTCCTATAGGATAAGGAAAGTCAAAATTAAAACATGCAGAATTTTCAAGCAAAATAGGGGAAGGACGAGTAATCTGACCTCGGGGTGCAAACCAACTAAATTACATCATTAGAGCGATCTGAGGCGTGCAGTTTCTATTTCTAATTCTACAACTATTCAATACAAAGACAATGGAAGAAAGAAGAGAAAAAAGCATGCAAACACTGAACAAAATTAGGGGAAGGACGAGCAATCTCGCCCCCTCTGTAAAAACGGGGTTCACACTTACACTTAGCAACTGAATTCAATAGCTATCATTAGAATATAGTCTTAAGGGTGCATTTTCTTTAACAAAACTATACAACATAACAAACAAAGGAGAAGGAGAAAAAACATGCAGATAAAATTTCGAACAAAATAAACATCATGCAAATAATTTTCAAGCAAAATAAGGGAAGGACGCGGTATCTCGTCCTCCTGTGAAAAAAAGCGGGTCATTTACCAACTGAATAGCGATCATTAGAACAGTCTTAAGGGTGCAATTTCTACAACTATAGGTACAGAAAATGAAAGAAAGAAGCAAAGAAAAAAGGAAGAAAAACATGCACGACAATTTCAAGCACAATAAAAGAAACTCCAGCAGTAGGCTACTACTATTACTGTGGTCAAATTCTCAAATTATATCGAGGATAAAATTCCATACCTCGGCTGGGATTGAACCCACGCTCTCCTGTTTACGAGGCAAAAGTCTTGACCACAATAGGACCAAGAGCGACGAGCAATCTCGCAAAACATGCAAATAATTTTCAAGCAAAAACAGGGGAACGACGAGCAATCTCGCACCCCCGAAAAAAAGCGGGTCTCACTTACCAACTGAATAGCGATCATTAGAACAGTCTTAAGCGTGAATTTCCTATTACACAGGTCGAACAGGTCCTCGAGGCTCGGGCCGAGAAGTTCCATGACCAGGGCGTTGTATTTGCCGCACGGCCCGAAGTAGTACACCTCCGGTATGCCCTCTGTGGACACAAGGCGGGAAAAAACCCAAATGGAGCGGGGGAAAAATGAGCCAAGAAAAAATAAACACACAAGAAAAAATACGAGACAAGACCACATTACCTTCGAGGAATATTTTATGGGTTCAATAATACAAGAACAAGGAGAAGAGGGAAAGGACCACATAGATTCATAGAACATAGGTTACATCAGAAAACTGTTGGAGGCAATAGGAGACTTCGAGATATTTTAAGGTGTGTCCACACATAGGCGACCGGTGTCGATCGACGGGCGTCGACCATGTGTGGACAAACCTTCAGAGGCACAGAAAGTAGGGAAAACCAAAAATCACACACGGAGAGGAAAATTGAATCCAAATCCGTCAGTATTAACAGGAATAAACGAAGGAACTGACAGAGACAATCATAGAATGATGCAAAATGAATGGAAAGATAAGGGGAAGAGAAGAGGAAAGAGAAGATAGGAGACGAGAAGAGGGGAGGAGAGAGAGAGAGAGATTACCGCATCAGTGAAGACTATTATCGCCCGGGACACGTGGGAATTTCTTTTTTTCATTTTTTTTTTTTTTTTTTTTTTAGTTTTTCGATGCCAAGAAGAAGAAAAAAAAAAGCGTTTCATTCTTCTATTGAGATTTACTGATCAAATTAAAACCAGTAAGGAATCGTCCATTTAAATGTACATAAAATATGTATTAAAAAAAGGTGTTTTTCTTCAGATTTTACCAAGGCGATAATCAATATTAATTACGTTCGAACTACATAAGAGGATTTTAGATATTGTCCTAATTTTCCAACCCATAATTTTCATTTAATTCAATAATTCATAATATTTAATATTTATATAATTTGCATATTTTCTTCTACACTTAGATCTCTTGAGAGTGACATCATTTCGATTTAAATCAGTGGTTCCCAACTCATCTTGGTCCAACTGTTACTTTCTATTACCCTTACGTATAGGGAACCTATACGAGGTAATGAGAAAGTATTGTGACCGGTCCAAATTTTCAAAGTCCAGAAATGGGTGGAAATATCCGTTTTGGGGTCTCTGATTTTTTAAATATTTTTCAGGGGGTATGACGTCATCACTAAAGAGTTCTATGACCGAAGCAATTTCGTTGATGAATACCTACTCCAATTGTCGACATACTCGTAAATCGACAAAACACGTGGTTGAAAGAGCAATAAAAATTTGAAACATGCGACTCGAAAAATAATAATTCCCGGGTAGATGTAGATGGGTAGATTGGGTAGTGTGTGACGTTCTTACGATTGTATTATGAACGTGAAAATAAAGGCAATAATAATAA
>NW_007384648.1:0-3696 GCF_000475195.1 Diaphorina citri | reverse complement strand
ATCAGGATAAAATCCGCCCCGGGCGGGAATCGAACCCGCGGCCTAGCGCTTACAAGGCAGACGCGATACCAACTAAGCTAACTAGGCTGGATACTCACCATTGATTGGCTGACAGGCGTGACCAGATTCATCCAATGAGAAGTTGGGAGGGCACAGACATTCGAACTTGAGATCCCTGTAGTCAAACTGACAAACATGATTGCAGTGGCCGTTATTCACTCGGCACTGGTCCAGAACCACTGGAAATTGAGCAATAGATTTATTAGATTTATTTTATTTAAAAAAAAAAATAATTCATCCAATGAGAAGTTGGGAGGGCACAGACATTCGAACTTGAGATCCCTGTAGTCAAACTGACAAACATGATTGCAGTGGCCGTTGTTCACTCGGCACTGGTCCAGGACCACTGGAAATTAAGCAATAGATTTATTAGATTTATTTTAAAATATAAATTTTCAAAGACAATTGAGATTCGACATCCAGCGCTCGTAGAGTCAACACCTCTCTCGCGATCTTGGTCTGACGATGGGAATCTGAGTATTCCCGAAAGCTCACCAAACTTTTTTTTTTTTAAGAGGTTTGACAGAGGGAACTGTAACTGCTAGGGTCTTATCGTCCCGAAATCGAAGAGGGAAGGAAAACAGGATAGGAGGAAAGCCAGCCGTTCCGAGAACGAATGTTATCCCATCAGGATAAAATCCACTCCGGGCGGGAATCGAACCCGCGGCCTAGCGCTTACCAAACTTTCTTTAGTTGAATGTCGAATCTCAATACCTATACTCTGCAACAAAGATATCATCAAAAGAAATCAAAATCCCAGTCTCATTGAAAACCAACAAAAATTTAATGATAGAACTTGGTGGAGAGGTTTTTGTGAATAGTCGACCTGTTCCACCAAACAGAACGACTTAGGATATGTATGTATGTATTTTATTTTATTGTACATAAATACACAGAATAGGTACATGGTACAAAGTCAGTTACAAAAAATAATAACAACAATAAAGAAATAATAATAAATAGATAACAAATAGTAAAAAAAAAGGAAAAAAAAAGGAAAGGTGAGAATAGCTAACTAAGCTGACAAAGAAAATAAATGAAGCTCAAGGGGGGGCCTAGAAAATAATAACAATTTACATCAATTAATGAGGGGTAGCTCCAGATTTCCAGGATTTTGTCGAGGGGGGCCGAGAGCCGAAACACTGACTTACCGGGGGGTGGATGCTCCAAATTTACGGAGTCTGGCCTACAGTAAAGGAGAAAAACACAGCTTAACCCCACACACAAAAAGCCCAAACTGAGGCTTAGATGTAGGGGCTGGTCAGCCCCAAAGGACGGGTTGAGCTTCTACGAAAGGAGAAAAATGAAGCTCAAGGGGGGGGGGCTAAATACGCTAATGAGGGACATAGGTAATACGGGATTAGGGATTCGGATCCAAAAATAATTTCAATTCAATTTTCAAATTCAAATCCCTCATTTCCACTGCACGCATAGGAAAGCGTCCCTTTGATGCCAAAATTGACAAAATTCCCAAACGAAATAATGAAGACGTAGAAGATACGCATAACTTACATTCAGACTTGATCTTGTGCAGCGGCAACCGATAGTTGTACAGGAAGTTGTTGTGCGTTCTCACGTAGCTTTCCATTCTCTCGTTCAACGTTTCCGGAGTTATGGGATCCTGTGGGTTGACTATGCCATCTTTGAACACCCAACCGATCAGGTACTTGACTACTACTGAGCGAGCGGATCGAGTTATCCGGCTAGGGGAGTCGGCGCCGTCGGAAAATTCAGGTCTGGGGAAAAAGAAATGAGGAATCCAAGTTAAAGGGGGGGGGGACCTTTCACTGAATCAGCTAAATGGCATATAATAAAGGACATAATAAGTGTACGTTCGTTACCGTCGGAAAATTCAGGTCTGTGAAGAGAAATAAGGAATACAAGTTAAATATTAGCGGAAAAAACTTTCACTAATGGTGGATTTCACCAATGATTTAATGAGAGATTTCACTAATGGGAGAATTTTCAATGATCCAGAAAGGTGTTTTTAATGATCTAAACAGGAGTTTTTAAAGGCTCCTCCTTTTTGGATCACTAAAAACTCCATTTTGGATCTTTGAAAACTCCTTTTTGAATTATTACACTAGCTTTTTTGGATGATTAAAAATTCTCCCTTTAGTCAAATCTCTCATTAAGTCATTGGTGAAATCCACACTAAGTATCCTACTGCCAGTCTAGTTAGCTTGGAGGGTAGCGCGCATGCCCATTAAGCGCTAAGTCGCTTAACTCCATACACAAAAAGCCTAATCCGAGGCTTAGGTGTAGGGGCAAACAGTCCTAGAGGATGGGTTAAGCTTCTACGAAGCGCTAGGTCTTGAGTTCCATTCCCACCCGGGGGGGCGGATTTTATCCTAAACAGATAAGGGTCGTTCTCGGAACGGCTGGCTTTCTCCTATCCTGTCCTCCTTCTCTCTTCGATTTCGGGAAGATAAGACCTTAGCAGTTACAGTTTCCTCTATCAAAACACTTGAAATAAAAGATACTTGTGGTTCAGTTGCTTAGGTATAGGGGTCAAACAGGCCTAAAGAATGAGGTTCTACGAATAATAAATAGGCACAAGGTACATTCATAATTATAGCAAATACGACAAACTAGCATCAAAAAAGAACAAGAACAGCTCATGACTAGGGCATTCACTGACATTGTCCCAATGTGCCTCAAGCCAATGACCAAGTGAGGGGATTCCCCTTGATATTAACAGCAGATTCCAGCAGATTACCAACTTATCTTAGCAGACCTATAGCACAGCTTTACTCGGAATTCATAGGTCGATCTAGATAGGTCGATTTCCAGTAGCTATCATGAGTCATGCTATGAATGCTATGACTATCATGGTATGGCAGATAATGGCAGTCATGCTACGGTTTCAACATCAAGTTCAGAGTAAGTGCAATACAGTAGAACCTCGATTATTTCAACTAATTGGGACCGGGGGTAGTTGAAATGATCGAGGTTGAAATGATCACGTTCTATGACCTTTTCCTCTGATAACAGATATCCTTTGAAAGATAGAAAAATACTATGAAGTTTGGTGTTGAAATAATGGAAGTTGAAATAATCGAGGTTCTACTGTATACGGACAGAGTAAGTGCAGTATACGGACTTTCGAGGTAATCCATAAGGCTAAGTATGGAATAATATTGGAATATGGATAACGGATTAAGGCTATCGTATCGAGTTTTCTCGTGTTCAATCCGTATCTAGCTGTTAGCTATCAAGTGGTATTTCCAATGTAACTGAGATCATGTATTGTTAGGGAGCTGGCACACTGGTCGAAATCTACAATTTTTGATAATGTTTGACAGGAGGCTTGACAGGAGTTTGACAGAGGAAACTGTAACTGATGAGGTCTTACCGTCCTGTAATGGAAGAGAAGGACAGGATAGCAGAACGCCAGCCGTTCCGAGAATGAACCTTATCTGTTAAGGATGAAATCCGCCCAGGGTGAGAATTGAACCAGACGCGCTACCAACCAAGCTAATGAACTAATCATTCCTTTTAAAATCTTCTTTCTCATGGGGAAGGCGTCTTTTTAAGGTCACAAAAATATGGACTTAACCACCCCAGTTAGTTTGGAAGATAGCGCGTCTCGCGGGTTCGATTCCCGCCAGGGTGGACTTTATCCTAAACAGTTAA
>NW_007384647.1:0-3697 GCF_000475195.1 Diaphorina citri | reverse complement strand
GGTATTATTTCCATCGGTATCGGTTTGAAGTGTGGTAAACGCAGCTATACGGAAACAAGTTGTAACAAGAAATTCACTAATTCTTAGAAAGAGAAGAAAGCAAAGTGTGAGAGGAGAGGGGGCTAGTTTAGTTTTCGCTTGACCGCTCGCTTGATGCCATACAAAGATCTTGTTGATAGGAAAGATGAAATAGGTATGTATCATTTAATATGAGATGTGAACAACTGTGCTGATTTCAATCTTTTCAGTAGGTAGTATGTATTGTTCATCTTGAGTGAATTGTAGACTCGCCTAGAAAAGGGCCGTTACCGCAAAGGTCAAAATTCAAAATTAACCGAGAAATTTCCTTTATGTGCTGAAAATTTTTCCGCCAACTTTCAGCAAAACCGGATGCACCGTTGGAGACTATTCAAGAGTTATCATTGTTATAAAACGAAACAATCTAACAAATAAACAGACAGACAGACAGAAGGACAAAATAAAAACCGAATCTGGCGCAAACAACCTTCAGGATAAAATTCGAGTCCGACAGAAGTCAAAACCGGCAACCTATCGCTTACAAGGCAGACGCGCTTCCAAGGTAACCAAGCTGGCCAATTGGCCATCTACTTCTGCCACATCCTGATGTATGTAATCATAATCACATTATCTTGAATTGCATATCATCTATTTTTGTCCACAATATTGTTCAATGCTCAATGTTCAAAGTAGGTACATGAGGTAAGTATTCATCGGTAAATCATTATGTTTATGTACAATGTACATAGATAGGTAGGTAAAAGTGTCATATCATGGTACAAAATGGGAATTCCTATGTGACAAAGCGTAATAGGCGCGTGTGAACATAAGAACAAGAATGAACAGGACATTGGCTACCTATTTTCCTACAAATAAATAGTTAGGTAGGTACTTACATAGGAAATTTATCAATCAATAAGCAATCAACTTAATATAATCACTTTACCTATCTAGTTTTGGGAAAGTAAGAAAAGAAAAAGGAATTTTAATTGTGCCAAGCATATTACTTCAACGTTTGTCAAAAATTACCTACAAACATACTATGTATACCTATGTATACAAGCATACTTCAACGTTTGTCAAAAATTAATGTCGTACCTACAAACATACTATGTATACCTATGAATGGTTGATGTAAAACAACACAAATTTCGTGTGAAGCTCACTCCAACTTCAAACACTAAGGTAGGCCAACCAAAACCATTCTTTCTAATTGACTTTCACTTACTTTTCAAAAAATAAATTAAAGATACCTAATCTCAGCAAAAAATTCAAAATCAAGAAAAGGGGAAAACAAAAATTTCAATTTTTTTTAATCATTAAAATTAATTCGCGGTAATATTTCAATGGAAGCCTAATTAAAATGGACCGGAGTAGGTGTACGTACTTACCTACCTACAACACTCTCCAGTGTATAGGTAATCATGATCAAAATGTGAAGAAGTTAATCAGAGTAGGTAATATAATAGGTAAGTACTACATTTCCTACCTTTCTTTATCCTATTCCTTACTGCTTACTTTTCTTACTTACCTACTTACCACAAATAATAATAGGTAATGGTTGTAATGATAATGGAATGAAATTTTGCCAGTATAGGTAATTTAGAGGATTTTTTTTTCAATGCTAACCCACAGCTACAAATAATTCAATCGCAAGAATGTCTTTTACCTTGTCTGCTGTCTACCAAGCTTTTTAAAAGTCATGCTTTTGACCTCAAATTCTCTAGCAATTCAAATTGTTTTCGGGGACAAATTTTTGGGGGCACGGTTGGTCCAGTGGTAACGTGCTTGCTTGCCATGCAGAAGGTCCCGGGTTCGAATCCCACCATCGACAAAAGTTTGTACTCGTTTTTCGATTGCAAATATTTCAACGGGTTACTTTCTGGTGTTCTCGTGTTGACCCAGCACCTAAATGGGAAGTATTGTGTCTCTTCTCGCCCATCTGATGAGAGGCATACTACGGGATGGGCATGCTACGACACAGGTCACAAGCGTCCAATGTAGCAGTTGTTTCATTGCTACGAAATAAAAACGGGGGTGGAACACTCATCTTTTTTTTTTTAATAAAATAAATCCCCGATGCACTCTGACGTGGAGCGACTGAGATATTAGCGAAAAAGAGAGAAGGGGTTTGGTCAAGTTTGGTGTGACTTTAATGTAGGCCTCTCGGCTCTCATGGGTTAATCAAGAGATGAACTTAATCAGGAGATGAACTTTTTTTCTGATTCGATAAACATCTGAATTAAAAATCGGCTTGGATGAGCAAGTTTCAAAATCTCTCAAACGCGAACTTCCAGACTAATTTGTTTTCAAATTCCCCCTGACTATACCTATATGGTGAAGGCACCAAATGTAAGACGCTGTTCACGGGTCAATGAGTGACTGAAATTGGTACAGGTGTAGAGGTACCCAATGCGGCCGGCTGACACGGTTTTTGCTGATTCTAATCTGGCAATCTGTCGGTAATTAGAAAGCGAAGTTGGTAAGTTTCGGTGGTAATTGAGAATTTTGTTAATTTTACTCTAAATAAGTATGTAGAAAGGTAGGTATTATGTAGGTTTTTTCTTTCTTTTTTTTTCATCAGGAAAAAAGGAGAGCCCCTGAAAAAACCCCAATTTCTACAAAAATAATGATAGATAGACAGATCGAGAGATTGGTCTATAGGTGGATAGATGAAGATTTGTAGGTATGTGGTACCTACTTCATACTTATGCTAGGTGTGGATACCTACTTGGTGATGAATGTGATGATTCTATGAATTCTGTCAAGTACTTCATGTATATCTAAAGGTAGGTACGTCCATTATTCTAAAATTCACGAACCCAAACTGCGTAGGTACTTACCATTATTAGTGAAGAGTACCAAATGTCATCATAATCTCTGTTCCCAGTGAAATAGAAAGTAACAAAGGAAAGACGAAGACGAGGAAGAAAAAGAAGAAGAAGAAGAAGAAGAAGAAGAAGAAGAAGAAGAAGAAGAAGAAGAAGAAGAAGAAGAAGAAGACGAAGAAGAAGAAGAAGAAGAAGACGAAGAAGAAGAAGAAGAAGAAGAAGGAGAAGAAGGAGAAGAAGGAGAAGAACTTGAAGAAGAGTAATGCAAATAGAAATTCAAAGTTCAAGACACACAAAGTACTTACAGTCAAAGTATAGTTAAAAGCAAATTAAACAAAACTGAAAAATGAGACGTACTTAATACTTTGTACTTACAGGGTGGTCACTAAAAATTTGAACTAAGACAAAACAATTTAAACGAAGCTAGTTAATAATAATAATAGTGCTTATTTATACTGCTCACATAGGACTGAAAAGTCCCTTTACTCTAGCAGTAGGCTACTACTATTATTGTGGTCAAATTCTCAAATTATATTGAGGATAAAATTCCATACCTCGGCTGGGATTGAACCCACGCCCTCCTGTTTACCAGGCGAGCGCCTTGACCACTACACCACCGAGGTAGGCAACTAGTTGTAAGACTCGTACACAAAAAGGCCACCTAGAGAATTAAGTGTAGGGACCAAGGGCCCCAAAGCTCCACGAATTTACAAACTTCAATAAAAAAAATCCTTTACTTTATTGACTGTTTCACCATAACTTTCGAAGGGAGCGTAGTGGTCACTGCGCTCGCCTTGCACGCGGGAGACCCGGGTTCGATTCCCGGCGGGGTCAAGAAATTTGTATCA
>NW_007384646.1:0-3697 GCF_000475195.1 Diaphorina citri | reverse complement strand
TCCTTAATCTTCGTCTTCCTCTTCTCCTCCTTCTCCCCTTTTTCTTTCTTCCTCTAATACTCCTCCTCCTGTTTCTCCACTTACCCCCTTCTCTCCTTTTCTTCATCTTCTTCTTTCCCTTATCCTCCCCCTCTTCTCTTTTTGTTATAAAAGTCAGGAAATGGGAGGAGGATTTTAAGGGAGAAAAAATCCCCGTTAGAAATGTCATCGTGTCATTACGTTTTAACATTTTCATTAGGAATTTAATTTGTACCTCGTCCTCTCGTCTCATCTCAAAACGAAATTCGTTTTTCGTTGAAAATCTCTGGAACTCTGACATGTTTTGAAATCCCTACCCAAGTAGAACCTTGGCAATGAAATTTGGCAGGTACCTATCTTAGTAAAGGTCTTCAGGAAAGATGCCAGATTTCATTCAAATAATTATGACAATCATAACTTTTATTTTTTATTCTTCTTCTTTTAGACGTTTGATAGAGGGAACTGTAACTGCTGAGGTCTTATCGCCCTGAAGTCAAAGACGGAAGGAAGACAGGATAGGAGAAAGCCAGCCGTTCCAAGAATCAACCTTTTCTGTTCGGTATAATGTTCGCCCGGTTGGTAGCTCTTGTGCGCTTATAAGGCGCTATGCCTCGGGTTCGATTCCCGCCCGGGGCGGATTTTCTCCTGAATGTTCGTCCTCGGAACGGTTAGCTTTCTCCTATCCTGTCTTCCTACTCTCTTCGATTTCGGGACTATAAGACCTTAGAAGTTACAGTTCCCTCCATCACACCTCTTTTTTTTTACTAAAAAAAAGCACGTTTTATGAAACGCCGGCACAGGACGAACTTTTTTCAGCTTTCGCGGAGTCGCCCCTGGTGTTAAAACCCTTAAAAAAAAAAAAAAAAAAAAAAAAACATAACTTTTATTTTTTATTCTTCTTTTTTTAGACGTTTGATAGAGGGAACTGTAACTGCTGAGGTCTTATCGCCCTGAAGTCAAAGACGGAAGGAGGAAAAAATAGGAGAAAGCCAGCCTTTCCAAGAACCAACCTTTTCTCTTCGGTATAATGTTCGCCCGCTTGGTAGCTCTCGTTCCTTATAAGCGCTAGGCTTTGGGTTCGATTCCCGCCCGGGGCGGATTTTCTCATGAACTTATAATAATGTTCGTTCTCGGAACGGTTAGCTTTCTCCTATCCTGTCTTCCTTCTCTCTTCGATTTCGGGACTATAAGACCTTAGAAGTTACAGTTCCCTCCATCAAACCTCTTTTTTTTAAAAAAAAAAAAGCACGTTTTATGAAACGCCGGGCCAGGACGAACTTTTTTCAGCATTCGCGGAGTCGCCCCTGGTACAAATAAATATGTAAATTTATTGTTGAGAGCTCCCGTGTCTACACTTGTAATGTCGCTATTACAATTACATTTTATACAATTACAACTACAATTCCGTTGACAAGTGTTGTAATTGAATCATGTCAACCCTCGTTGAGACTAATTCGATTCCCGGGATAGGACGGGAAAAAGTTGGAAATTTAATTCAGATTTTTGTCACAGATTTGGGAGTGAAAGTTTGGGAATTGATTTGATATCCAATACATTTTATACAATTACAACTACAATTCCGTTGACAAGTGTTGTAATTGAATCATGTCAACCCTCGTTGAGACTAATTCGATTCCCGGTAGAGGACGGGAAAAAGTTGGAAATTTAATTCAGATTTTTGTCAGATTTGGGAATGAATCAGTGAAAGTGAAAGTTGGGAATTGATTTGATATCCTAAATCTACCTAGATTACCTACTTATGAAGGTATGTACTTTTTAGGGTCTAGGTAAATCTGACTTGCTTTGATTTTTTTTTTTGCATTAAATAAACAGCACCTACTGTTTCTCTTTAGATACCTACTTGCATCACATAGGTTAGGTATATTTTTAGATGCCTATTATAAGGTATTTCATGTATGTACCTCTAAGGTTGGTAGGTTTGTTAAAAACTGAAAAGGTGTAACGTGTATGCCATCTCTGTATTTGAAAACCCTTTTTTTTTTTACTTGGCAGATCCCATTTTTTATTGTCTATTTTTTTTTACCTACCAACTACCTACTTTGAAAAGAGACAATGGAAATAAAATGGAATCTCCTTTCTTCCTTCTCCTCCACCTCCTCCTCTTCATTCTTCCCCTTTAAGTTTTGACCATCATCTGTTCTTCTTTGAACCAAACAACATCTCTCTTTGTCTCTCTCTCTCTCCCTCTCTATCTGCTATTTCTCTCTTTCCCTCTCTCTCTGCCATTTCTTTCTCTCGTTCTAATTGCTATATTTAGATTTTGTTGAGGTGGGAATGTAGGATGGGCAGGATAATACGCAGAGTATACATATAAGTAGGCTTGCCAAACGTCCCGAATGGGCCGGGACAGTCCCGAATTTCAGGGGGTGTCCCGGCGTCCCGTTCAGTTTTTCATTTTGGGGCGTTTTGTCCCGAATTTCCGTTTTTATCCCAGAAAAAATTCGGGACGCGTTTTTTAACTTTAAAATTAGGTACCTCTAGGATTGAAAAAAGGTGCGGGATCCCGCGGGATTGCGGGATTGCGGGATCCCGCATTGCAACCCCTACCGAGTGCACCCCCATTTCTCATTAGTGCAGCCCCCTTCTCTTTTCTCTGAGTGCACCCCTCCCCCCCCAAGTCCCATTATGCCACAAAATTGACCTCCTTTTCATTTGCGCCCTGGTCAGAAGTCCTATTAAATGGTGTCCTCCCTGATTTGAATAATAAAATAGCGAGAATAATTTTATTATTATTTGTTCCTCTCCTTTCTCTTTGTCTTTATTTCCTCCTTTCTCTTTGTCTTTATTTCCTCCTTTCTCTTTGTCTTTATTTCCTCCTTTCTCTTTGTCTTTCCCATCCTAAAATTTTCAGTTCTCTTTCTTTTCCTCCTCTCTCTTCTTTATGTTCATTTTATTTTTCAAGTAAGTGCTGGACACTCTCTAGTAGGTGCTCGTTTCTCTTTTTCACCTTTCTTCTCTTCTTCTACCTTGTTTTGTACCTCTCCTCTTTTTTTTCCTGTTCTCTTCTTTTTGCTTTTGTTCTTTCCTCCTTCTCCTCTCTTTCCTCTTCTCTTCCCTACCTCCCTCTTATTTTTTCTTTATTCTTCTTCTTCTCCGTTCTGTTCATCTACCTTATCTCCTCTTCATTTTGCTCTTGTTCTTTCCTTCTTTCTATCATTTCTTTCATCTTACTCTTCTCTTCCCTACCTCCCTCTTCTTTCTTCTTCTTTACTCTTGTTCTTTCCTTCTTTCTCTCATTTCTTTCATCTTACTCTCCTCTTCTCTTCCCTTACCTACTGCCCACAATTCGCTTTTATGTCCACTACCCTCACAGGTTTAAAACCCTTTTGTGGGGGTAAGTGGAGAAACAGGAGGAGGAGTATTAGAGGAAGAAAGAAAAAGGGGAGAAGGAGGAGAAGAGGAAGACGAAGATTAAGGAGGAGGCGAACAAGAGGAAGAGAAGAGGAGAGGGGAAAGAAAGGGAAGGGTGGGGGTTAAAAAGAGGAAAAGAGCGAGAGAGAGAGAGAGAGAGATATCACCAAGAAAGGGAGGGCAAGAGAGAGAAAAATGAGAAAGGAAAAAGAAGAGGAGAAGAAAAAGATTTGGGAGAGGGAATGAAAGAAGAGAGAGAGAGAGAGAGAGAGAGAGAGAGAGAGAGAGAGAGGAGAGAGGAGAGAAG
>NW_007384645.1:0-3698 GCF_000475195.1 Diaphorina citri | reverse complement strand
GTGATACCACTACTCTCCCTCCTAGCTAGTGGGAGGGAAGGAGAGTATCTAGTGGTATCATTAGGGGGAAGGGAGTTTAATTATGTATGGTTTAGGGGCTGCAGAGGATTCCTTGCTAGATTGGTCCATTTTGGATCATTCTTGGATATATGGTCCTCTGGCGATCAGTATTTCAGCGTTTTCAGCCCCTATCCCTGTGTTCCCTAACAACTCTGATGTTCTCAGAGGTTCCTGATTCCGCCTGATTACTATAATATCATCCAAGGCTCCCTGCGGATTCACATTAACCTCAATTTTCCAAGGTGGTAATAATAACCACCACAACATACCTATACTTACCCAACCTTAGTTTCTTCTCTTTTTTTTTTTTGTTAATAACATCACAAAATATATTCTACCCCTTACTGTGCGATAAAGTTGCATTTTAACAGTACATTATTTTTACACCAAAATATTTTCAAAGGATTTAGTTTCCCCAGCTTTTCCCCCTAAAAAAAGCGTATTACTAAGTGAAAAATGATGTTTGCGTTTTTGCGCTGAGAATATTTTTTTGCTCCAATATGATGGAGGGTCATTACATCAGCCCAAAGAGGGGGGGTTATTATAATGTAGGGGGTCATTTTCGTTATGAACTTATTCGTTTTCCTCTGGATTGTAATCCTCGAAAGAGTTGGATGTTGGGGGATTATCAGCAGATTTATCAGACGGTTTCCACTGATAAAATCCATTTTAAGCGAATCCATAGATGAAATAGCTAAAGTACTAATATTTACTAATTATCATCATTAGATAAAGATAAAGCATTCATTGTTGAAAATTTACTCATGTTTCAAGTTCTATGAACTTTTTAAAACTTCAGTTTTACTGTTCCAAACAGTATCGAAAAAATTGAACTTTTATCAGAGATAGGTACTTTAAACTTTAGATACTTTAACTAATCAGAGATACTTTAACTAATTACCATCAGCTAGGTACCTAACAACCTATGTAATAAAGTAAAGCTAACTTCGATATCTCTTTCTCTAGTAATACCCTTACAGACTATTTATTGGTGCAAAAATAAAAATTTAAAAGGGCGTTTTTTCTTCTTCTTTTCAAGGTTGAAACAATGAAAGTTATACTGCCCGTTTTTTTCTACACTTACCTACCATACGTTATTGTTTTTTATCTGGTTCCAATTGCATTAGCAAATCTAACAATAAGTCAGAAGGAAATAGGTACCTACATATCTATACATATACGTACAAATACGTACATAGGTATACTATGTACATATGTCCTACTGATGAAGTAATTAAATACTAATGTTTTGACTTCTGTTATCTTATTAGTGCATATGAAAATGAAATGTATACTTCACGAAAAAATATTTTCGTGAATTAAGTTGGGTCTTCGGTTCGGATTTGTCATACAATCAAACCTAGGCCAGTCCCGGACAACAAGGGGTTAGCGTCGGGGGAAAAAAAGGAATAAAACATTTGTAACCTCATTTGAATTTTTTCATCTTTTGTTTGTTCACGAGAAAGCCTCTTAATTTTTTGTTCGCCTCAAAATTCGGGCCCTTCAAATTATTTCTTATACCTTCGCCTTCCTCCTCTTCCTTTTCTTCTCCTTCTTCCCTCCCCAAGAGTACACAGTGGAGCTCTTTTGTTATAGAACCTTTCTAGTGTAAGTACCTACACGTCCTACATTTTTCATAATGACTTTTTATGTTAAAGAACTTTCTTTTTCCTTTAATTTACACCTAACTTACGACATCTTGGAAACCCAAGTCCAAAGACCTCCACTTTTCCCAAAGAATGCCCAAGGTCCTTAGTAATTATGACACGTTGAAGCTGTTAATTTTAAAGAAACGTCGACGAAAGTCAAACAGAACAAACGTTAAGTAGGCACTAAGGGTGCGAAGTATGTAAGATCCTGGGACTTAAAAATCTCACAAAGCCATTTTCTCAAGAAAGCACAAAGGCATCAAAGAATATTTTCTCGAAAAACAAAAGAAAAAGCTCCCCAGAAAGCACCCTAAAAGGACACGTTAAAATAAAATTATAAAAACACACTCACAAAAAAGAAAAGGAAAAATCCGGAGAAAGGACAAAGGAAAAAAAAAAGAAAATAAACCAAAAGGTGTTAAGGAGGTTTTAGGATTAGGAGGGGAAAAGAGCTTTTGGATTTTCTTTCTTTTTATGTTAAAAAAAGTCTCGACTTTGGGGGGGGGGATTTTGGAGAAAGAAATCAAGGGGGAAGAAAAAGGAACGAAAAGTGGTGGCCGTTAGGTTTGAAAGTTATGACATTAGAAGAAAAGGGGAACAGAACAGGAGGAACAAAGTGTGTTAACTGAATTTAACGTCGTTTATAAAAACAAAGGTAAGGCAGGATATAGATAGGTATAAATTCTGGTAGTTTCCTAGTGGAGGGAGGCAGGTATGCTTTAAGTAGGAAATAGGGGGCAGTGTAGAGAAGAACTTTGAAAGTTTTATCTGTGTACACGTGTCTTGTTTTGCTGTCTTCACGTTTCTTCAGCTTTTCGTAATTCTTAGCTATAAAGAACAAAACAAAATGTCTTGTTTGTTTCGTTTATTTTTACGAGTTCCTATTTGTTTTTTGTTTCTTCTTATCTAGCACTAAATTTCTCATACTTCTTACACACAGTGTACATATCTCCTTTGGCACCAGGAAACCAACGTTGTCTCTCTCTCTGTAAGCTGTATGCCTTGTTTGTTTCGTTTATTTTTACGAGTTCCTATTTGTTTTTTGTTTCTTCTTATCTAGCACTAAATTTCTCATACTTCTTACACAGGGTGTACATATCTCCTTTGGCACCAGGAAACCAACTTTGTCTCTCTCTGTAAGATCTACATTACCAGGTATATCATTTAATATAGAACATGACATTAGGCAAGTTTTATTCACAAGTCAGCACGTTGATAGTTTTATAGTTCTCGGTGTTTATGACAACATTACTGATGGTTGCTAATTTGTTGACGAAGTTTATTATACTTGTTATTTTATGGTCATTGATTTTCTCATGTGTTATTTTTATGAAGCTAATTATTTTGTGAATATATTCTGATACTCTTACTACATACATTTCAATATCCACCATGCATATCCCGATAGGAACATTAACTGAAAGATTCATACATTATCCTGCTCCAATAAATTAAATTCACTATTATATTATAATGACGCACTGACAAAGCTTGCAGGGTCGGTTACTAGACCTGTCAATGTTCAATAAATGTTTTACTACTTTATCGCCCAGGTTGTAACAGTTTTATTAGAAGAATATGGACTTTGGCGAAGAATCGGTGTTTATGACAACATTACTGATGGTTGCTAATTTGTTGACGAAGTTTATTATACTTGTTATTTTATGGTCATTGATTTTCTCATGTGTTATTTTTATGAAGCTAATTATTTTGTGAATATATTCTGATACTCTTACGACATACATTTCAATATCCACCATGCACATCCCGATAGGAACATTAACTGAAAGATTCATACATTATCCTGATCCAATAAATAACATTCACTATTATATTATACGGACAAAGCTTGCAGGGTTGGTTACTAGACCTGTCAATGTTCAATAAATGTTTTACTACTTTATCGCCCAGGTTGTAACAGTTTTATTAGAATAATATGGACTTTGGCAAAGAATAAGTTGTGGGATCTTTCAATAGGTAGTGAAAAAG
>NW_007384644.1:0-3699 GCF_000475195.1 Diaphorina citri | reverse complement strand
ATGAATAAAATTGTTCAGCTGTGTCGATCGACGAGGTGAATCTATGTTGTCGAGGCCGTGTACGGTTTCAGTCGACGTGGACGCAGCTTAAGTCCAAACTCCACGGTTCTGAATTTTGTTCTTCTGCTTGTCTGTACATTTGTTAGTTGCTTCCTTGTTTTGGCTGCCATAAGTCTCGAACGGATTGTCAAGTTTTGATGAAATTTGGCAAAAATATTCAATGCACGAAGGAAATTTCCACAAGTAGGAACATGATTTTGAATCCTGCTTGGACCTTCGGAAGCTCTATAGGGGTTACAGGAGTTCTACACTTTACTGAAACCCCACTGTAAAGCCCAAACTGAAGAAAAACTCCGTGGTCACTGAGCCTCAAACTCTGGAGTTCCCTCTTGTCAGAAACCGGGCCCAATGGAAATTAATCCATCACACTCGAATTCAATACACGTGTAAAACACCCAATTCTAAATTATTCTCGGCCCCCGACACTGACCCAAAATGAAAAGTCACTCTTGCCAGCATCTTCAGAGCTCCCCCACCAACACGAGCAGCGAGTAGCACCACGTCTTTAGATTTTCATTTATCTTTCCCCAGTGGTAGATCATTAATTCCCTCCTACAGCTTGAACTTAGTGAACCCTCTGAAACAAGAAACCATCTCGTCCTTTATGAAGATTTATACATTTCCTGGTCCTAAGCCATTTTGTACGAGAGATAAGCATTACTCTTCTGACACAAGGAGATGCACCCCTTTTCCTGAACGTAAGAGAGATACTGCGCATCAGCCTAAATGATACCAATATCTTATGCCTCAAGGAAGACGAAGCAAGGTTAACATCTGCCCATAAAACATATTTGTCAAGGAACTTTAGCTGAACGAAAGAAGAAAGTTTTAGGTCCTTTGTAAATCGAAGATTACCTTCTGTTTCGAGGATTACAGTCTGTTTGTACCACAATAACTCTCGAAATCCCGAAAACTTGAATCGATTTAGCTTCTCAACAATCCCTACACGACTGCCTGCACCGAGAAATTCAAGCTCAGGACCAAAAAAAGTTGGACACTGCCGGGAATGGAATTCCTCTCTCCTTAGATCTTTCAATACAACTTATTAGCTTACTGAATTCTGACTTACCAACACATAGTAATTACGTCCGTAGTGTAGGTAGTAGTAATTAGCATCAGATACAATAATTAAACGTTATAAGACCAAAAAGCGTCAACAAGGTCAACATTATCAGCATTTTGTAATGTCATTTTCAACATGTCTGTACTCGACCAAAAGTCCATGTCCATATGTCCAGTGTACACGCCTTGTTTAGTGTAAACTAATGCAAGCCCGCTTTTTAAAATGTACATTCATTATACAGAAAGCTTCAGGAGGGAGAAGGAAGAGGGGGATCTGATAAACAAGACTCAGGAGGGAGAGAGGGAGAGAAAGAGACAGAGAGAGGAAGAGGCGCATCTGATAAACAAAGGTAATCATGAAAAATGCACAAATCCAAACGCAAACGGTAAACCTTGGCCGCAAGCTCCATGTAAAAAAATAATATGAAATTCCAATTTATCAAACCAAAAACGGGCACAAAGAGGGGAAAAAGGGTACAAATGATGTTTGTTTAAAAGCTATAAAGTTCCCGGGTGTTTAGAATGGTTTATTTGTTTTGCACCAGGCAGAGGAAAAAGGAAACCCAAGCGTTCTCGTTATGCTGTTTCGAAAGGCGTTTGTTCCGTTTTGTGGTTTCTGTTTCATTCCGACGATTTGAAGTCTCTCGAGAGATGAGACCCAATTTACTACAAGTCTCATCTAGGCAATAATGTTGTGATTTTCGGCACCATTGATTTCATTTCCTGGGTGACTGTCTGGGAGAACAAGAGCTTCCCTCATTTCATTTCAGTCCAGGCGGTGAAGAACTGAAGATGCTGTGAAGAGCCAGCGCTAAGCAGTTACAACACTTTAAACGCACCATTGCACCACAGTTCCCGATAATCTCAAGAGTCTCAGGTTAAACAACGTTGAATATAATTGGATTCTGAACGGGTGACTGTCTGGGAGAATAAAGGCTGCCGTCAACCATAGGTTAAGAACTGACTGAAATCCTGACGGAAAAGGGAGGCACAAAAATCTCATACGACTCAAAACCCCAAAAAGTTGAACGGGCGCTTTCGACGATTTATAATTTCATCCCTCACTTTGACTTTTGACGTTCCGACACCAAAACAAGTCTCCCAAAGTGTGACATATTCCTGTGGTCAAGATGTGTCTCCATTTCACGCCACAAAAAGAAGGAACGGAGAGAAGGACAAGAGGAAGAGAGAGTGAGGTGACTACTTTGACATTTATACCCTCCCTTCTTCCACTTCCATTTACAAAATGCTCATTATGCTATCTCCCGCAATAACAAATGTGTTCCCTGCATAGTGACACGTAGCACCCCCGGGTTAATTAATCCCCCTAGACATATTAGCACGGGGTGAGGCAGGTGTTAAATTAGAAAGCTTAACACCTTATCTCCCCTCTCTTCCACCGGAAGAACACCTTCTGTTTCCAAAGCTTTCACTATGAAATAATTTCTGGCAGAGAATTTGAATTTTAATTGAAATGCATTAGCTATTCCATCGTCGCTTTTCTGTGACAATGTCTTTGCATTGATTAATTTTTGCTGATGTTCCTAGATGCTGGAATTTTTTTGAATACCATTAACTTTAAAGCTGCTTTCTTGCATGTTAATTGTACGTGAGAATTCTAATTAGAAAGGCGACTGTGGCTTGTCCTGGAAAACGTGCCACGAGGAAGTCTGTTGAGTGTCTCTGGCAGAGAATTTGAATTTTAATTGAAATGCATTAGCTATTCCATCGTCGCTTTTCTGTGACAATGTCTTTGCATTGATTAATTTTGATGTTCCTAGATGCTGGAATTTTTTTGAATACCATTAACTTTAAAGCTGCTTTCTTGCATGTTAATTGTTCGTGAGAATTCTAATTAGAAAGGCGACTGTGGCTTGTCCTGGAAAACGTGCCACGAGGAAGTCTGTTGAGTGTTGTAATTAAAAAGAACCTCATCGCGATGACTACTAAAAATGGGTATGACTACTTTACCAAAGACAAGATCAACAGTATGAAGCCATAACCTAAAGAAGATTGATTAATGTTTTCATCACCATTGTTGGTCTTGGTACAAATATGTATGTACAACATTAATTATTCCTAGTTTGCACATAAACACTTCAATATCACACCTCATAAATCTTAGCAAATATCTACTTTACCAAAGACAAGATCAACAGTATGAAGCCATAACCTAAAGAAGATTGATTAATGTTTTCATCACCATGTTGTTGGTCTTGGAACAAACATGTATGTACAACATTAATTACGAGTATTCTTAGTTTGCACATAAACACTTCAATATCACACCTCATAAATCTTAGCAAATACTCGCTCCTTACAATTGCAGTGAGTATCTACATAATTAATGTACCTTACTTCGGAATTCAAAGGGTCACCCGAACCTCAAAGCCAAAAGCACAGAGGAGAAGTACTCTTTTTCAAGTAATTGACGCTGTCATAGAGGCTCTTGCATGACCGAAGGAAGGACATTAAAACGAAATTTGGTACAGCAGCAGAAGGTCCTGTTAAAAGAGGTCCTGTCAGGTTTTCAGGAAACGTTATTTGGATAGCAAACCATCACCTCGCCTGAGAGCT
>NW_007384643.1:0-3699 GCF_000475195.1 Diaphorina citri | reverse complement strand
AACATTATCCCAGCAGGATAAAATCCGTCCCGGGCAGGAATCGAACCCGCGGCCTAGCGCTTACAAGGCAGACGCACTACCAACTAAGCTAACTAGGCTGGCTTGATATTTTTTTTTCTTTTCTTTTATAGAGGGAACTGTTACTGCCAAGGTGTTATCGTCTCGAAAGCGAAGAGAGAAGGAAGGCAGGATAGGAAAAAGCCAGCCGTTCCGAGAACAAACATTATCCGTTCAGGATAAAATCCCCCACGGTCGGGGGTTGTACCTGTGACCTAGCGCTTACAAGGGAGCGCTTACCAACCAAGCTAAATAGGCTGGCTTAGGAAAACAAGAGAACATAAATCTACATAGTTATGTACCTACTTTTTATGTACATTGTAACAGTGAAATTTGCCTCTCTGTTCAAACAATCTACAAATCGACTACAAAGTGGGCGCTTTACAAACGCAAGAATACAAAACTTCCATGTCTATCGAATATTTTTCTCCGCTTTCATCACAACAAACACAAATTAAATTCCAAGTCCTCTTTATCTCCGCGCTATGTCACTACGATGCTATTGTGTTTGTGGATAGCCTGAGGGATTCAAATCACAAAGAGAAAACCATGTTAGGTACCTTTCCCGTCCTCTGGCCCTCTTTTCTTTCATTATTATTACATACTTTTTTTTCTTTTTTTTTTCATTAAGGTAACTCCATAGGATTATACAATGGAAACCAGGGTTGTGTTTAGACGGAGGCCCAAGGGTCCTCTGCCCACTTTCGGGCTTCATTTTTTCCCCATATACTGTAAGGGCCGGAATGGGAAAATTTGAAGCATCCACGCCCGATAAATCACTGTTTGGACTCTTATAAAATCCTGGCTACGGCCCTGATTGAAACACTGGGAAGGTTTCTTTAGAAAACCTTCCTACATATCTAGATACTTATGTAGGTACTTATAGGTAGGTACTACGTAAAGGTAGATATTCTGCCAGCGGCTTACGACTGCGGTTTTAATTATTGGAAACATCGTTCTGAGCAACTTAGCAACCTTCTGAACAAAAGAAGCTACCTGTAATGTAATGTAATTTTCAAATCAAATCATGAATCTTTGTGGTAAAGCAGAGAGCTTTTTCACAACTTTGTGGGTATTACAGTTATCCAGGTTTCCCAGTTAAAAAGTGTCCCACTTAGAGAGGTTGCCATATTCCTATTCCCATCCTTCTTCTTTCTTTTCTTTGTCCTACTCTTCCTTTCAGGCTCTATCTCCTTCTTCTGCGTCTTCTTTTCTTCTTCTTCTCCTTCTTCTGCGTCTCTCCGTTCTCTTCATGTCCTCCCTTTTCAATTTATTTTCCTTTTTCTTCCTCTCTTTCCAATCTTCTTCCCTACTCTATCACCTTGTTTCTTCTTCTTCTCCTCCTCCTTCTTCTCCTTCTTCTTCTTCTTCTCCTTCTTGTCTTCTTCTTCTTCTTTCCCTGTTTCTTCTCTTCCCTCTATCATATCTTCATCAACGCCCATGTTGTCTTTCTCCTCTACTCTTACCTTTTCATCATTATTACTATTACTATTATTACATTTATTACCTATACCTATCTCTTGTCACAGTTTGTCTTGTTTGAGATATACCTTTTCCTTCCCATCGTTTTTCAGCTGTTTCATTATCTTTTTCAGCTCCTTACGTTTTTCAACAATTTCTTTGCTGTAATCTTCATCGATAAATATGCTTGTGTCCTTGAGAAGCTTCCTATTGAACAATACATCTAACTTCTTCCGATTTGTTGTGAACTTCACCAAAATGGGTCCATCATCACGTCTTTTATCCAGCTTGATTATCGCATCAATATCTTCATTGTTGCAAATGATTCCCATTTTTTCTCTGATCATTTGGAAGACTGCATTTTCTCTCTCTTTCCAGTTTTGAAAGGTGCCGAGTCCGTGTATGATGAGGTTCTTTCTTTTCTTTTCTTCCAACAATTGTTTCTCACATTTTTTAATTTTTTCTTCAAGATCTGTGTCATTTTTTTTCAATTGTACCAAATTTTTGTTTATCTCTTGGGTAGCCTCATTGACTTTTTCCTGTACTTTTGAATCAAGGGAATGTACTATTTCAGTTTTTAATTGGCCAAATGCTTCATTTAGTTTTGTCATTTCCGACCCAACTGAATCTCTAATTTCTTCTCGTAAAATCCCCTTGAGTTGTAATACCGCTTCTTCACCCAACATTTTCTCATCAAATTTAAGTTTAAGACACTGGGAATGAAGAGGAATGATTCTTATCGGTGCTGGGATGTGAAGCTAGCAACTGTTCAGTTGCACCGGTAGCACCGGTAACTTTGGTACGCTTCACTTTTTACCTTCACTTTTCAGTCCTCTATTGATTTGCCTCCTTGGAGCGTTTGATCGATGCAATCGATATAAGTAATCGATATCTCTTCTTCCGATTTTCGATTAATCGTTTAAAATTTACCTTCTTTATCCAAGGATATCTTTACAATCCTTCGTCCTTGACTTACGATCGCAGCTTGTACCTCCCAACCACCATCTGTTTGGCGTATTTTAGCACAAGTTTGATTATTATCGAACCAAAAAACACTGTTTTTTCGAAAAAATAATTTTCACAATTTCGAATGTTGACCACTCTTTACAATGTAAACAAACCACATGCAGAAGAGATGAAGGCAGAAGAGAGGTTAGGACAAATACGACACGTAGGTCCACTGTTACAGAATCTGAAAGAAAAACCAGATTAAGGAGCGCGGTAGCGCTCCGCCCCGCCAAGTCAAAAAAGTTTGACCGCTTACCAAATACCAGATGAAGAAGAAACAGTAAAAGAAATGTCTCCTTCAGAAGAACCTTGCCAAAAGAAATCCAGTGGGGAAAGAAATCCCCTGCAAATATGGAAGAGAATAGCTAGGTATCTAATAAACTAACTGAATTAATCTATTTAAATTTTCGACCATTGTGAGTTCTTTTAAACTCTCTGTGAAGGTCAGGGTCTCTTCATCAGTTTACAGCACCGCTTAGCCAAGAGAACAACGGAGGAAGAAGAAGAAGTAAAGAAGACTAAAAAGGTAAAAACCGTAAAACAAGACTGTAAAGAAAAGTAAGCGATTAAAAAGAAGAGGAGACAGGAACCTCAAAGCGATGGCGGTATTGGAGAGATCGACAAAACATGGGAAACACGTCACATCCACTAGGGGAGATGGTAAAACGAGCGTGGGAATACCGGAAGGATGTGATGCATGGACATGGAGATGAATATTGTGCATTCAATATTGATGTGGAGGAGACAGGAGGAGGTGGAGAAGGAATTGATGAAGAGAAGGGGAGGAATGAGGATAGAAGTGGAAAAAAATGTTGATAAAGCGAAGAGAGAAGATGTGATGTGAAAATACATCATAATAGGGGGTGGGGAGAGAGAGAGACAGAGAGAGAAAGAGAGAGAGAGAGAGAGAGAGAGAGAGAGAAAGAGGATGTAGGAGAAAAGGGAGAGGATGAAGATGAAAGGAGAGAACGTTAGAAAAGAGATTTATAAAATGAGGTGAAAAAGGACTTACTGAATGAGAGGGAGATAAGGAGGGAGAGAATATGGTAGAAAGTGAAGATATTAGAAGAAAGAGAACGTAAAGATATATGAAGGAGAGAAAAAAGAGAGAGAGAAAGAGAGAGAGAGAGAGAGAGAGAGAGAGAGAGAGAGAGAGAGAGAGAGAGAGAGAGA
>NW_007384642.1:8985-14601 GCF_000475195.1 Diaphorina citri | reverse complement strand
CAATATTTAAGGGTATTTGAGTAAATTTTGAGTGTATGGCCGCCATACACGCCCTACATGGACGCTACGCCACTGCCTCAAAGGAAGAAGTGGCGATGCCAGTACATTAATTTGACTTTACTTCGTAGGAGTTTACTTCGTAGGACTTTACTTCGTACCCATCCTTTAGGGCTGTTTGCCCCTACACCTCAGCCTCAAGAGGGCTTTTTGTGTATGAACTTAGGAGTTGAGCAAATTCGACTTGCTAGATCCTAACTACCTCCTCTGGGCTTCCAGCAACGAATGTCCATGAATCAATAACTCTTAATCTCTCCATGAACCATTTCTTATCGTCCCGAAATCGAAGAGAGAAGGAAGACAGGATAGGAAAAAGCCAGCCATTCCGAGAACGAACATTATCCCATCAGGATAAGAATCGAACCCGTGGCCTAGCGCTTACAAGGCAGACGCAGTACCAACTAAGCTAACTAGGCTGGCAATTTGGATTTTTCTTTCTCAAAAACTTGGAATTTGATCAAAATTGGACACACGAAAATATCTATCACGAAACAAACGGACAAAAACGAACGAAATGTAAAATCTTCAACTCTCTACGTAGCGTCCAAAAAACCCAAACACTACGACGACCTTAGTAGATAGTTCTGACGTGTGACATTAAACCCATAAAAAAGTCCCAAAAATTGTCATCTCTGATCGATATTACAACTATTTAGTGACTAGGCAAGGTTCAAGGTTTTTCTATTCAGTTTATCACGTTTTGTTATCACCGAAACTACTATTGGAAACGAAGATGAATTTCTAAAATCTATTTTTTTTTTTCTTTTTTAAATAGGAAGGAAAGTAATGTAATCGGGTCAAATTTTCAGATCGGAAGAGCGGTTTGTCAAAACACGTTTTGAGGTCCCTAGAGCCTAAAATACAAAATTTCCAGTCATTGGTCCGTGTGGTCCGTCTGTCTGTCTGTAAACAAAATTATCTCGAGACGGTAAGAGCCTAGAGACCTTGAAATTGGTATGTAGCTGTGAAATGTGGACAAGGATGCGAACAACGAACTTTTGAGTAAGATCGGTACACGGTGTTGGCGAAGCATTTTACCGCTTTTTGGCGGTTTTCAGCTATATTGAATAAACCGGTTAGAGTATTGTAAATGTTACAACAGAACACCCCCAAATAAGGCACCATTTAATAGGATTAGAAGGAAAGTGTGTGATGTTCACACCAGATTTTTTATATTTTTCTTTTCAAGAGGTTGCTAGGAACTGTAGGAAGAAGGAACTGGTAACAACGGAGGTCTTCCCTTTCCGAAATTTAGGAGGGGAGGATAGGCATGGGGGACTGCCAGCCGTTCAGTGAACTTTTCTGTTTTAGCATAAGTTCGTCTAGTCGGGAATCAAAACCCACGGACCTAACGCTTACGAGGTACGACGTACTACCTTTCAAGCCTAACTTAGGCTGGGTAAAAAAAAAAGAAAAAAAAAAAAATGACTTGTTCAATTTATTGGACAATTCATAAATAATAAGTAAAATAATTAATGACTCAAAAGGCTCGAAAAAGCTTGAAAGTTTCAAGTAAACATTTTAAAAGCTCTTGATGTTCCGACAAACATGAACAGAAGGGAGGAGGAGAGGAAGTAAACGGTTTTAATATTGAAGACAAATATCCAACGTCTGAGATTTCATGTTTTTTTTTTTTTTTTTTTTTTTTAAGGTATGGTAAGAACCATAATAATGAATCACAGAATTCAATTAGATTAAATGAATGATAACACTGAAAAAAGATAAACACGAATATCGAGCCAGTGGCGGGATGGCCTCCTCAAAAATGAGTGGTCACCACCAAGGTATCAATCAATCAGCTGCAGGTACGACTGTCTGAGTAAGAAGTTGCTCTCGACCCGAGAGGAAAGGGACCCTGAAGTGTCGCCTTGAACAAGGACCCCTTTCGGACCAGAGTCCGATCAGCTTTCAAAGATTTATCCTGATGTGTACACATTGTTCGCTAGTTCATCGAAAATCGAACAATGTATTTTGTTTTTTTTTTCTTTTTTTTTTTTTGAGTAAAGAGCGCGTTGGACCAGGAGTGGGAAGCTGTAACGCGCGGGCGTGCTCATGGTCCTTATTCGGTCCCGAAATCGAAGAGAGAAAGGCAAGACAGGATAGTGAGAAAAGCCAGCCGTTCCGAGAACGAAGATTATCCCATCAGGATAAAATCCGCCCCGGGCGGAAATCGAACCCGCGGCCTAGCGATTACAAGGCAGACGCACTACCAACCAAGCTAACAAGGCTGGCTAAATGTATTTTTGTACAGCTACTTACAAAATATTAAAAATCAAATTGTTTCTTAACCGGAATGTTTCTGAATGCCATCGCCAGTAGGTAGTGTTTGAAGTTTGCGCGTAGCTTGACTGCTTTGTGCAGGTCCAGCCAATCCAACCATTAGCGTTTTAAGGGCTACTTCTCCCATAGCAATGACGGGCCCAGGGAGTCTAACGGGGCGACAAGATTCCAGCCCGCCAGGAAATGTTCACGAGAATGTGATAATTAATGGGCCGGTAGGGGGCGGAGTCGGCCGGCTGACCTTGTCACGATACGGTGGCGTAGTTCCTGCAGCGCACACCAGCGTGCGCAAGTCTCATCATCATCAAGGTGAGAAACTGGGAAACGTTTTCAAACTGATTTAGACCTGTCCGACATTTGGACTCTTTACCCTAACCAGCCTGAGGTTTCTTAGATTCTTAGAAAATACCTTATACCTAGTGTAGCCCAACACCAGAATTATTCTGAATGGGGTACTCAGCTACTTTTAATTTATATCTTTTTTGTGAACCTTATGTTTGTAATGATTAATAAATAAAAGTACCTTTGTAAAAAAAAAAATCCTAAGCCTCAGATTGGGCTTTGTGTGTATGGGTAAGCTGGAGGTTACAAAGGGGTTATTATGCTTCAAAGGGAAAGCACAGGTCCTCATGATGGTTAACTGCGGTTTGAAGCCAAGAGCCGCTCTAGTATGGTGGGTTGGATCATGTTGAGGTACTTGTTATTGTAGTGAATTGTGTCTGGGTGTGATTCTAGAGGGGGCCATCCGGGGGAAGAATTCTGCCCCTGTCCCTCTAAGATAGGATTATTGGTCCTTTCTTGTCTGCTCAACCCCTGGTGGCGAAAAAAACCCTCTTCAAAAAAAAATAAAAAAAAAAAAAATTTTTTTTTTTTTTTTTTTTTTTTTTTTTATCCAAAATAATATCACACTTAGGACATTTAAAATGAGAAATTACTTAGAGCTCCTTGTCCTCCCTTTTTATTTGAAAGTTACTTACTTAAGTATTAAAAGTCAAGACTTAGGTACCTAAGTACCTCTTGTACAAGCTTAACCCATTTTGTTGTCCTAAGACCTATGCCTCATGTATAGAGGCAAACAGCCCCAAAAGGTGGGTTAAGCTTTATACAAATTCAAGCTTTGAAAATGTAGGTACTTTGACCAGACACCTTTAGGCAGTCTAGAACAGCATTTCTTAATTGGTGTTCCGCAGAACCTAGGGGTTCCGCAAGCTGACAGCAAGGGTTCCGCAAGATATTTTGGAAAAATCCTACACTACATAAAATGCAGTTTCAAAACGACCATCTTAGACTAGGTAAGTATTTCACCTTACACATTTTTTTAGAGGTTTGATAGAGGGAACTGTAACATCTAAGGTCTTATCGTCCCGAAATCGAAGAGAGAAGAATGACAGGATAAGAGGAAAGGGTGGGGGGTGCAATCTTGAAAGTTCAGGGTTCTGCAAAGAAGTTCACCTTTTGAAAAGGGTTCCGCGGGCCAAACTAATTAAGAAACACTGGTCTAGAACAAGTTCTGTCCTGGCCTAACTGCTGGACTTAAAGGACCAAACTTCATTGACAAAGACTGGGTATAAAATTAGTAAGACCAAAGGATTTTGGTGGATTAGTCTGGCTGAGAGACTTCAAACTAGGAGCGAACCAGCTTAGTCTGACTGGGGGACTTAAAACAGGGAGCAGACCAGCCTGAAATTTCCCTTGCTACCTAAAGAAATAGCAAAGGTTAAAAAAAAATGTAGCCAAAATCAAACGTCAGCCCAAAGCAATCAACCAGGGCTGATTGAGAGGCTGACGAAAAATGCCGACCCCGTCTGAGCACGGGAAAAGGTGAAGAAGAAGACTAAAATTTCAAGAATCAGTACCTCCTACCCACGTACCAAGTGAAATCGCAAATAAGTGCGAAAAAAAAAATCATGATTGAGGTGTCTTTACCATGTGAATTGATAATATTAAAAACCTAAAAGCAAAATAAAAAATCCGAGTGTCCTAGATTTCCTTTCATGATTTGTCTTGTAAGTACAATGGTACATACTCGAACCACCAACCTTCAGGCCCGAAGTCCATGGTGCTAACCACTCCAGCCTCTATGTACCTACTCAGGTTTTCAAAAGCATGAACAATGAACAGTGAAATCGCAAAATAAGAAAATGATGAAACGAATCTCTTTATCACGGGAATCGAGAATGCATTTCAACAATTAAATCGTACACCCCAACACAAAAGCAAAATAAAAGACATTCCAAGTGTCCCGTATCCCCCTCATTCATACAGAAGGTGTTGGGTTTTGGAAAGCAGCAAGCCATTCGATATTGTGTGTGTGTAAAACGGAACCAACTTGCACGAACGATTGTAGTAGAATTCATGACATATGTCACACTACCAAGAAGCGTCATAAGCGGCTTATTACACTAACCGTAAATTGAACGCTATAAGCAAAGATAAGTCCACCTGTATCAAATTAAATTATACATAGTACTAGTTAAATGCACACAAAATCTAAATAATCGGATTATTGAATTTTATTTGGAACTTATCGGCAGAGTTACATGTTATAGATTGGTATAAAGGTCTTTACAACGGGCCTAAACCCAAACTTGATACAGAGAACACCCTTCTCGCAAGACACTTTTTTTTACAATACCTTAGAACTTTAAACTTTATAACGCAAGAAAACGATTCTAGTTGTAAGTTGCATATTACCTAACATAGGTCATACCTCCACCCTCGAGTTCCGTACCAAACGAAGGGTCCTACACCTAACATTACGGACCTAACACGCACATTACACGAAAACGACCGAGTATTTTATGAATCTCCAATCAAATAAACTACTGAGTAGACCACTGTTATAAAATTAGCGCGCGTCATCTTAACGTTCCTCTAATTGTCCTTTAAGGAGTACATTGCTATAACACACAGCCTAAACTTACCCACAACTGGTTTCTCATTAACTACCCTACCAATATGCCAGGATCTCAATTCCACTAACCTCTACATAATGAAAGCCCTCCACGTCGGTCGGACGGCTAACCCACGGCAAGAACATACGTACATTAACGTTAAAAGGTCCTGGACATCATGTATAAAGGCTGATCGCATTAACGGAATGTCGACTAAGCCTTTATAGCACTATATGAGTACTTTGACTCTGCCCCGACGATGACTTATAGGAGTTGGATATCGACCAGACTCGCTCAGACCTCACATTTTGGTCATACTTCTAATGGATTCGCTCAACTGTACAGCAGACACCATGTTAACCTCCTTGGAAACATAAGTCTCCGT
>NW_007384642.1:0-4688 GCF_000475195.1 Diaphorina citri | reverse complement strand
AAGAAGAAGAAGAAGAAGAAGAAGAAGAAGAAGAAGAAGAAGAAGAAGAAGAAGAAGAAGAAGAAGAAGAAGAAGAAGAAGAAGAAGAAGAAGAAGAAGCTTGGAGTTCGAGAGGCTTTCACCTTTCATCCTCGTGAGGACAATCGAGTTACTACCAGTGACGACATTGCCAGCGCAAAAAGATTATTGAAATATGGAAATTGATTTGCAAAGGAGGCACTCAGTCATTCTGTGATACCTACCCCACAAAAGTTGTGAAAATGCTCCTGCTTTTTCCACAAATAATTCATGACTTGATTATTATTATTATTTTTTTTTTTTTTGAGGACCGATGATTCATAATATTATTATGATGAAGATCCACAAGCTGAAATTCCCCTCCTCCTCGGTCATTCATTCACCAGCACAATTCTTGTGGTATCCTCTGATGGTATTGTGGTACCTACCTTAGTAATGTACCTAGTCTTCTACTCTACACTTGCGATACGAGATCGGTGTAACTAACGAAGAAATCTTTAGGAAGTCATCTCGTCAAATCCGCGATCTTTTTGATACCAATCGCGATCGCGATTTAAACCCGGATTTTTCCGCCCAAATTTAAAACTTTTTACTCCAGGTATTGGTTTACTCCAGGTTTGAGCTGTTTTTGAAAAATAAATTTATTGAATTATTTTTTAATCAATGGTGTAGCAAGGCAGTTAATTATTATTGTTGTTCTAAGTAAAATCTGATCTGGATGTGTAGATTTATTGTTTTTTGATAGGTATTTCGTGCATTTTTTTTTCTCTTCTTTTGTTGATGCATGTCTGAGCTATTTTTGGTCTAAGTTAAAAATTTGACCAATTTGAGGTTTATTAATTTTTATTATTAGGTAAAGCTTTTTTTTTACTATCGACGTGAGTTCCAATTTTCAACTTGACGCCTTTGTCTTTATTTTGTCTGTTTTTCCGGCAGAACTCAAGAACGATTAGTCCAACTTGGATTTGAATTTGACAAAAAATTTCACGGAATAAAAAAAAATTCAAAGTTTTTTGAGCGTTCATAGGATTACCCAAAAGAGTTAAGTTAGCAGGGTAAGACTATTCTCGAATAAAAGTCTTCAATTTATTATTTATATAAATCTTTTTATACAAATCTTCTGTGAAATTAGTCCTAGCTCTCACGATTAGCGTGCTACAAATCATATCCTATGTGTGTTGCTGTGTTGTGTGATAAAAGAAAAATTCTTTTGTTTACATTTTTTCATTGAAATCTCTTGTTGCGCCTGGTATTTTTTTTCTGATTAGACAATGCGCAATGATCAAAGAATTTCACTTTACCTACCTAGGTTTTTTTTTTAATAATTTTTTATTGAGCCAACCTTTACTTGTTTAGAGTCTTTCGGAGGGTAGAGCATGAGTTGTAAGCGCTAGGTCGCGGGTTCGATTCCTGCCCAAGGCGAACTTTATTCTAAATTGTAAAGGTTGTTTTTTTTTTTATCTAATCCAAATTAAATAGAATCAAACAAAAACATAAACAGAAACAAAGTTCAACCTAAACACACATGCGTGCTGTAGAAATTCAGTTCTCACAATGTAAATATCAAAATCCTCTAATAACATCTTGAAATAGAATCCTCTAATTACGGTGAAACCATAAAAACAATGTGAACCGACAAAACCGCGAGTGTAGCCCGAACGAATCTCAAATCATGGATCAGCATAAAAGTTACGCAGATAAACGTTTTCAAACTGATTTAGACCTGTCCGACATTTGGACTCTTTACCCTAACCAGCCTGAGGTTTCTTAGATTCTTAGAAAATACCTTATACCTAGTGTAGCCCAACACCAGAATTATTCTGAATGGGGTACTCAGCTACTTTTAATTTATATCTTTTTTGTGAACCTTATGTTTGTAATGATTAATAAATAAAAGTACCTTTGTAAAAAAAAAAATCCTAAGCCTCAGATTGGGCTTTGTGTGTATGGGTAAGCTGGAGGTTACAAAGGGGTTATTATGCTTCAAAGGGAAAGCACAGGTCCTCATGATGGTTAACTGCGGTTCGGGACGGGCCACGTGATCTTGGCCAGAGACCATCGACCCTCCTCAGTTTAACTACACCGCTACAACAACAACAGCCCGACATCAAAGTTCAGAGCCGAAAAAACTTTGACCCGCCGGATATCTAACCCGGGAGCTCCGTTGTGCAAGCGTAGTAGTCATCTCTAGTAGCGCGGTCAAACTTTCTTGACTTGGCGGGGCGGAGCGCTACCGCGCTCCTTAATTCTAATGTACAAGTTCAAACCCAGAGATTGCTGCAGATGTTGCAGACACAATTTAAAGGTGGGTTTACACGCTGAAGCCATTTGCACGAACTAGCTTGCGCAAGCCGGTTTGCACATGTGAACCGTAGCGTGTGAACGCAGGCTTGAAGTTTGCACAAGCCGAAGAAAAACTTTCTATGTTCCTTTCTCAGTTTTGTGCAACTTGAACGTGTAAACCCACCTTTATAGTGACTGAAAGTACTAATCTCGCTTCTTTCTACCCGACATACAGGAGGTACCACAACTCTCTACACCCTGGGGAGTGCTAGCACTTCCCAGCGCCACCATCCCGCCTACCTAGGAGCCAGCACTCCTCTCATCGAACTCACCACGGGGTCCCGAGGATCCACGACTTCACCCGAAGTGGCCAACATATACGATGTGATTGAGGAGAAGAGTTCACGAGGAGGTAGAGGTAAGATTTTGTTTTCCTGTGGTCTGTGTCGTAGCATGCCCATCCCGTAGTATGTCTACCATCAGACGGGCGAGAATAGAATAGAATATACCTTGTTTATCCTGCTGGAAATAAGACTGAAAAGCCCGTCTACCCCCGCAGTCTAACCAAGATCTTGTATATTTTGACATACACATTATGGGGAACATATATTACAATACTTCCCATTTAGGTGCTGGGTCAACACGAGAACACCAGAAAGAGTAACCCGTAGAAATATTTGCAATCGAAAAACGAGTACAAATTTTTGTCGATGGTGGGAATCGAACCCGGGACCTTCTGCATGGCAAGCAAGCGCGTCACCACTGGGCTAACCGTGCCCTTTATTTGAATATTTTTTATGATTTTCACGGATTTTGTACGTGTGTGCTCAAAAATTTGATCAATTACTTAGCTTTCATCATTACCTAATTTATTATGTGTAATGGTTGGGACCACAATAAGAGTTTAAACCAAGTATTGAATTTACTAATCGGCTTGGTTGATTTTGAACTTTTTAGCCAATTGGATTGTTCAATCTATTCGTTTTACTTAAGCTTGGAATTTGTGGGCCCGATCATTATTTAAGTACGGTTCATGCTCAAAAAATTGGATAGGTATTTCGATGTAAAATTATTCTGAAGATTCTGAAACTTGTCGTTTATATGTGTGTGCCACCGCCAATTACCATCCTATTATTATTTTTATATAAATACACAGTTGTAGATAATTAATTCTGACGTCTTGATTTTGTATAAAATTTACACTTATAATATATTATTGCTTTTTTAAAATAATATTCGTACATTGCAAGTCTCTTACGTTTTTCATTTCTTAACATTTTTTTAGCAAAATGTACCAGGTTAGTTTGGTTGGTGCTAAATGTTGTACCCACCTGGCTAATTTAGGGTGGGTTTGGTGGCAGCATTTTTCATTTCATTAGTTTTATTTTGGTTCACAATTTTACTGTTGCCTACGACTTAGTTAGGGGGATAATCTCAAAGTCCTTCGAGATTGTCTTTTTTTAAACTTCTGATGATGGGTTTCACCAATATTGGTGAAATCCACCCCTGAGGATTCCCCTGTGTAACTTTATCTATTTTATCTCCCAGGATGACCTAGGTCTAGTTGACGCCCATGTGGAGGTCACCAATTGGGCCCCAGTCCTCTCCAACCTGGGTCTGGTGATCACCCTTACCGTCCAATGTTTGGTGACCATCACCTCTGTCCTCAAATGTTACCGCCACGTCTGTGTGTGTTCCCGAACCAGACGGAGCTCTGGGGAGTCTATGTGCACTCCGCACTCCGGTAAGTTCAGCTTTGAAGAGTTGGACAGTTAGGAGGTCTCGTGTTCGAATCCTGGCCGAGGTGAGAATTTTTTTGTCTTGATGGAATGAAGGATGATAATAATGGCCAGCCTAGTTAGCTTGGTTGGTAGCGCGTCTGCCTCGCAAGCGCTAGGTCGTGGGTTCGATTCCCACCCGGGACGAATTTTATCCTGATCGGATAATGTTTGTTCTCGAAATGGCTGGCTTTCTCTTATCCTGTGTTCTCTTTTCGATTTCGGGACGATAAGAGCTTAATAGTTGTAGTTCCCTCTTGAAAAAAAAAAAACAAACAAACAAAAAAAACAACACGAATTTGTTAATCTTCTTCTGAGCCTTCTCCCGCTTATGATGGGTCAGGCATGAAGGATGAAAGAGGATGATAAAGAGGACATCTGATATCACCGCAACCAATCAGATATAATTGACCAGTACACAGGTACATACCTACCTAGTTGAACGAGAGGGAGAAAGAGATAAAAAACCAAAGAGTGATAGAAAAAGACGGAAAAGAAGCAGAGGGGAGACAGGGAGGAAGAAAAAGAGATCAAAAAATCTGGTGTGAACATCACACGACTTTCCTTATCCTATTGAATGATGCTTATTTTTATGTTCTATAGTAACTT
>NW_007384641.1:0-3699 GCF_000475195.1 Diaphorina citri | reverse complement strand
AAAAAAAAAAAAAAAAAATACACACACACATACAAACAACAAACACACACACACACACACACACACACATATGAACAACCACGCACGCATACAAACAAAACACACACACCACATACAATAACAGAGTAAAGCATACAAAATGTGTGCCCTAAAATGGAAACAGCAGGACGAATACGGGACACGCCGCAGGAAGTTGAGGGGTAACAACACACCAAAACCAGTCCCATCCACCCCGAAACGGCAACCCCCGACCCCAACCCAAGCCACAGAGCAGCCAGCATAATGCCAACACTTCCATAACCCGGGCAGAAGTGAGGGAAACCACTCCAGAGCAAAACAGGAGTAGGTGTCTCAGACTGTCTGATAGACTCAGGTCTCAAGCTTTTTCCGCCACACACGTTTCGACTGTCTCACACGTGTAGGTCTGGCAAATGGTCTGAGCGAGAGAGTTATCAATGTTGTAAAAAAAAACCATTTTATTATAATTAATTCAGTAGGTAGGTATGTACCTAACTTTTAATTACTTCAGGCATCTCTGAGCGAGAGAGTTATCAATGTTGTAAATAAAACCATTTTATTATAATTAATTCAGTAGGTAGGTATGTACCTAACTTTTAATTAGTTCAGGTATTTACTTTTAATAACTACGTCACTAAACATAATTTGTTGTTTTGTGCTCAAATAAATTCAAGAGAAATTGGCTCTGAACTTCTCCTCCTCTTCCTAACATTATTCCTACTTCCCTTCCCTAACATTATCCCACCCTAGTTTGGTGCCTGCACCCTCGATTCTACACAACAAAAGAGCCTTATGCCTTATCAACGAGGGGGGGGGAAGGAAAAAGAAAGCCAAGTTTTCTCAAGCACATCAGCGGAACCCATTTTGCCTCACCTTCCCTAACATTATCCCACTCTAGTTTGGTGCCTGCCCCCTCGGTTCTACACAACAAAAGAGCCTTATGCCTTATCAACGAAGGGGGGAAAAGGAAAAAGAAAGCCAAGTTTTCTCAAGCACATCAGCGGAACCCATTTTGCCTCGAAAACTCTCAAGCTTATCCGAAATAATTTCTCTTCCCGCCGCCATTCTCTTCTTGCCTTTGTTCTCCAACTTTCCACTTCTGTTCTCTTTTTTCGTACATTTTCTTTTTAACTTTATTCTAATAAGTCCTACATTAACATTCAGGGTGGGATGTGGTTGGGAAACTCGGTAACAGGCGTCCCCTTTTGGAGTTTGGTACAAGCGCTATGATTTTTTTCTGATCCTAAGGCCAGTCACACACTATGAGGTATCCACTTGTCAGGGACTTGATCAGGTGTACCAGACCTGTCAGGTCTACCTGATAGTGAGTGGTTTACCTAAGAAAAATTATTCTTTTGGGGTGTGGACGTAAAACTGTAAAATTTCTGTACTGTGAGTACTGGTATATTTGTGTCAAATAGGAAGATGCCGGACTAGATTAGGTATCATTATATCGTCGAAATAATGACATGTGTAGGAACGTTTCGAATGAAACATCCGGTATATGCATTGGACCAAAAAAAAAAAAGCTTTAAAGTTCGACTTCTTCGCGCATAAAATTATTTTAAAATTATTTTCCGAATCTTTCTTCGAGAATTTGAGAATTTCCACCGAAACAATTCTCCAACTTTCCACTTCTGTTCTCTTTTTTCGTACATTTTCTTTTTAACTTTATTCTAATAAGTCCTACATTAACATTCAGGGTGGCATGTGGTTGGGGAACTCGTTAACAGTTTGGTTTGGAGTTTGGTACAAGCGCTATGATTTTTTTCTGATCCTAAGGCCAGTCACTCACTATGAGGTATTAACTTGCCAGGGACTTGATCAAGTGTACCAGACCTGGCAGGTGGACCTGATCAGGTTTACCTGTCAGGTCTACCTGATAGTGAGTGGTTTACCTAAGAAAAATTGTTCTTTTGGGGTTGTGGACGTAAAACTGTAAAATTTCTGTACTGTGAGTACTGTCAAATAGGAAGATGCAGGACTAGATTATTATATCGTCGAAATAATGACATGTGTAGGAATGTTTCGAATGAAACATCCGGTATATGCATTCGACCAGAAAAAAAGCTTTAAAGTTCGACTTCTTCGCGCATAAAATTATTTGCAGATTTTTTCCGAAGAGAGAGAGAGAGAGAGAGAGAGAGAGAGAGAGAGAGAGAGAGGAGAAGGGTGAGAGACCTTCGATTGTTGAGAAAGAGAGAGGGCTAATACACGTCTGAAGAGGCTAAAAGTCAAAGATACATCCTCACAAGTCATAAAGGATACTTATGATTCTTTCTCATTCTATGTATTCTCTTTCTCATTCTCTCTTACTCTAAGAGGAGTATTGAGAAGGAGAGAGAGAGAAAAATTACAAGAGGGAAAAAGGATTTTTTTTTATAGACGGGGAAAAATTATACAAGGAGGAGGGAGGAGAACTTCTTACATTCATTCTCAATCTCTCTCTTACTCTAAGAGGAGTATTGAGAAGGAGGGAGAGAAAAATTACAAGAGGGAAAAAGGATTTTTTTTATAGACGGGGAAAAATTATACAAGGAGGAGGGAGGAGAACTTACAGTAAAGGGAAGGTGGGAATTTTTCATAGAGGGGAGGGAAAAATTATATAAGTGGGAGGGAGGGAAGAGAACTTCTATAGAGGAGGGAGCTAACAATATCCGGTGTTTGTTGTGTAGAGGACATTGCCAGCCTCAGGCTCTCCTGAAACTCGCTCATCATGGATGCGATCCTATCGATTCTGTCCCCTTCCATGGTCTCAGGTATACACTTCGATACACTATGAAGAGAACAACTAAACAAAAGTACCACTCTGACACACATGCACTGAAGAGGAAGTATTAGTGCATTATAGAGAGAGACAAGATAAAATGATGTATAGACAGATGATTTTGTTTATACTTATGACTTATGTATGTGTATTAAGAGAACTTATGTAACTATATGTAATAGACACAGATTGAATAGAAAACTGAAGAGGAAGTATTAGTGCATTATAGAGAGAGACAAGATAAAATGATGTGTAGACAGATGATTTTGTTTATACTTATGACTTATATATGTGTATTAAGAGAAATTATTATGTACCTATATGTAATAGACACAGATTAAGTAGAAAATGTTTAAATAATTATATAAAAAATAGGCTTAGTAAAGCGAAGAACTATCAAGAGTTTACAATAGATTTCTAAAAAAAAATAGCACTATTTTTTTATGTATGAACTAGGTTTTTATGTTATCTAGAACCACAGAAAAAAATTATTTTAGAAAAAGGAGGAAAAAAGCGTGATGTTAACTCTACCAGTTGCACTTTAAGAAAAAAAAAAGACACTTTAAGAAAAAAAACAATTTGGTAAAAATCGGATAATCATCCATCCAGATAATTACCAAAGTAATTGTTACTTAACCCTCATTTCGTTAGAAGGATCCAACCAGCTCTCAGTAATGCATATGACGTCTAATCCCGATGCGTCAAAGAGACGAGTGAACTCTTCAAACTTGGTGGTGGAACGCAAAGAGTGAAAATTGAGGTGGCATAATGTCAACTTGCCAGAAAAAGGTTCCAGTCTTTCCTTCAACAGCTCGTTAGAAGAGATAACGTCATCCGCATCACTGAGATCTGATTGTGAAAGTGAAGAAGAAAGAGAACAGTTAGCAAATGGAGCAGTATAAGGAGAGGAGGTC
>NW_007384640.1:0-3700 GCF_000475195.1 Diaphorina citri | reverse complement strand
ATTAGCTACATATGTTAATGTTGGAAATAGTAAAGGTTCTGAAATTCTAAATTAGTAACGGCTAATAAATTTTCCAACTAGGAAAAAAATTACTGGGTGACTCAGTCAAACAGAAATCGACAAGAGAAGATAAAAGAAGCAGGAGATTCCAGGCTTCGTTATGGAATATGGGCAATTGGACACATTGGTGCGAGGGGTCGATGGTCTTAGTGGGGGTCAATGGTAAAGATTCTGGGCTAAAGACAATTATTGTCATTTTGGAAGCATACTGACGCTTTGGATAGATACAAGCGGATCTAAATTGCTACCTAAGCCACCCTGTAAACTAAATTTATGTCGTACAAGATTTCCATAGTCAAACGAGCACATACCTACATCTGTAGTCTCGAATTTCTTTTACGCTTATGTCAATAAACTGTTCACATAAATAATCATAAAATAAGGTACTCGCGTGCCCGAAACATTCCCAAGGTTCGTTAGTCCTAATTAAATAATTCCTTTACCTGTGAACATTATTCAGGTTGAGGCAAAGAATGAGTGAGGCTAAATTTTTCAATGAGGAGGGGGGAGGCGATTTTAAGTATAGGACGTTTATTTACTCGAGGTATTTATTTAATTTTCTTTAAAAGCTAGAATTCTAGTACCTATTACCTGGCTTTGATAAAAAAGTTGCCTCTTTATTTTATTTTACAAAACGAGTAATTGTTACACTTAAGAATACCTAGATAAAATTAAAGACATGGACATGTCTCACAGCCTTTAGAGGGATATAAAAATCCCTGGCAAATTCATACTCTATCACAAATAATAAATAATAATAATTAAATTAATTACTTCCTCTAATATTCTTCATAGTTCCAAGACCATAATTTATATTTTCTACATGACACACTAAAGAATGGTCTGGTCTACTCATTAAAAAAAGCGGGATTTAACTATAAAACAAATAGGTAAATAAGGTGTACACAAAGTACAAAACAAACAATCCCACAAATGAACTTGGAAAATACATTTATCTCACATTTAAATGTGTACCTATAAATGACTATATTTTAAAATTTATTGCTCATTTATTTTTAAGCTGTAGGTAATTTAAAGTTCAAAGTTGAGAAGAAATGATAAACAAGTAGCAAATATTTTATAAACAAAAGAAAAAAAAACTTTCAAGGAAATATTTTTTCTTTACAAAAAGCTACTAAAATTTCGCGTGCCAAGACCCCATCAAGACAAAATGATGGTTATTTCTATTCTTTTGTATATTCTTTTTGCCTAACACCTACTTGGCCATATACGGGGGTTTTTCTTTGATATAGATTACCGTCATTATTACTCGAATAAATACCCATACAATATTTTATTAGATTATTTATCATGGATTCCACATTCTTGTCTTTTTGTGATTCCACCCTGATCATTGATTGTTTTATCTTTTCTTTTTAAAGAATGCTCTGATACCCACAAAAGTTGTGAACGTGCCAAGACCCCATCAAGACAAAATGATGGTTATTTCTATTCTTTTGTATATTCTTTTTGCCTAACACCTACTTGGCCATATACGGGAGTTTTTCTTTGATAGATTCACATCAACACATTATTACTCGAATAAATACTCATACAATTTTTTATTAAATTATTTTTTATCGATTCCACATTCTTGTCTTTTTGTGATTCCACCCTGATCATTGATTGTTTTACTTATCTTTTCTTTTTAAAGAATGCTCTGATACCCACACAAGTTGTGAACAAGCTCTCTGCTTTAACACAAAGAATAAATTCATGATTTGATTTGGACTTTAGTGTCGTTTAAGGCTTTAAGGTTTATCTTGCCCTTGGGAGCTATTTAATTTGAAGAAACCTTTTACCAGCAATCGAAACGATCTCAAATTGATGTCAGAGTACAGCTATTTAATTTGAAGAAACCTTTTACCAGCAATCGAAACGATCTCAAATAATTGATGTCAGAGTACATTCCACGGGATACTACCTATTCGAACACCTTTCTCGGATTTCCATCCGTCTTTACAATGGTTGGCAGGCACCCGGTGTCTAATTACAACCTGCCATACGAGGGCAGGTAACGTATAATCAAAAAGCGCGGAAGACGTAAGGGTGAAGGGTGGACGTAAGGGTGGACGACGTTATGGCCAATCGTAGATAAGACCCTCAAACCTCGCTTCTCTCACTCAAACCTCCCTTCTCTTAAGACGTAAGGGTGAAGGTTGGACGAAGTTATGGCCAATCGTAGATAAGACCCTCAAACCTCGCTTCTCTCACTCAAACCTCCCTTCTACCTATTGAGGAAATTCATATTGAAAATAAATGCACACTAGACGAAGGGAGGGCGAACTCTATTAATCATTCGTCAACTCCCACCTTTTGCAAAAACCTGGGGAGCTTCATCATGATGATATCTTATCTGCTAATCTAACTTCTGAGCCATGTGCACCATTATATCCCTGTCCATAGTGTCCGCTCTGTAACGAGGGGGGCTTTCTACTTCCTACGATAATTTATTTCTGTAGGTCAATACAGAATGCCGCTCAGAAATTCAGACAGGAAAATGGTTCTTGCAATTGAGAAATAATATGACCTACTACTGTAGGTCAATACAGAAGGGCCTTTGAATGCCGCTCAGAAATTCAGACAGGAAAATGGTTCTTGCAATTGGGAAATAATATGACCTATTGCACGACTGCTTTGCATCTACACAACTTTGTGCTCAATTCCATTCACAAGTGTGATGAAAAACCATCTAGGCATTAAGTTATTGGAAAGCCTTTGATGCTTTTGCAAAAACCTGGGGAGCTTCATCATGATGATATCTTATCTGCTAATCTAACTTCTGAGCCATGTGCACCATTATATCCCTGTCTATAGTGTCCGCTCTGTAACGAGGGGGGCTTTCTACTTCCTACGATAATTTATTTCTGTAGGTCAATACAGAAGGGCCTTTGAATGCCGCTCAGAAATTCAGACAGGAAAATGGTTCTTGCAATTGGGAAATAATATGACCTACTGAATACAGAAGGGCCTTTGAATGCCGCTCAGAAATTCAGACAGGAAAATGGTTCTTGCAATTGGGAAATAATATGACCTACTGCACGACAACGACTGCTTTGCATCTACACAACTTTGTGCTCAATTTCATTCACAAGTGTGATGAAAAACCATCTAGGCATTAAGTTATTGGAACGCCTTTGATGGAGTATGATCTCATCAAAAGGTGCAGGGTGCATCAGATGGCTGTCTCCACTGATACAGGTAGCAAAAATTCAACACTTTTCTATCTTTGGCATCCCTTTTATATGTCCATGTCCATTCAGCGATGAATGTCCATGATAAAAAGTACCAAGTCTAGCTTACTATGTTGGAAGGATTGGTAGTATAAACCCTCTTGGACGTACAGAAATCATATCTGGGATCCGTCCAAAATATAATTTTTATCTACACAAAATTTTGAAAATACCAATCTGGACTCCTTCCTAAGGTTATTTACAAATAGTTCTGAAAATAAAATACTATTACACAAATAGTTCTTCCCATGCTGATACCCATGTTCAATGGCAACATGACAAATGAGGTCATGACACGAAGCCCAGAAAAGCTAAAACTGACGTACAGAAAACCATATACAATCGTTAGAACAACGTGCAACTGGGTGGTGACAATGCATCGGCGTCGATTGATTCTGGCGATCCTG
>NW_007384639.1:3364-3702 GCF_000475195.1 Diaphorina citri | reverse complement strand
CTAACACATTCTCGTAAGTCCGTAATTTTTCGTCCTTTTATTTCGATAAAAACAAGAGTGAAGTGTTGTGTTGTTGTTTCGTGAAAAGCTTTTAGGGTGGTTTGTCCGCCACCCCCCTAAAAAATGTAGTGATTTCATTTGCCAGACTGGCCAAACAGTGATTTTATTTTTATCTTTGAATTTTTTGAAAACAAACTGTGTTAAACGTAGGGAACCGGATAGGTACCTAAAATTTTGTTTTTTATCTGGTAAAAACCCATTTTTTATTCACCAGTATCTCATTCTAGAGAGAAGGAAGACAGGATAGGAGAAAGCCAGCCGTTCCGAGAACGAACCTT
>NW_007384639.1:0-1624 GCF_000475195.1 Diaphorina citri | reverse complement strand
TGCACCTATCCAGGGGCTTCCAGAGGGGAGGGGGTCATCAGGCCTAGGTTCATCAAGGGGGCCTGAAACCATTTCTGTAGCAAGGGAAATTTCAGGCTGTTTAAGGTCCCCCAGTCAGCCTAGTTAGCTTAGTTGGTAGTGCGTCTGCCTTGTAAGCGCTAGGCCGCGGGTTCGATTCCCGCCCGGGGCGGATTTTATCCTGATGGGATAATGTTCGTTCTCGGAACGGCTGGCTTTCTCCTATCCTGTCTTCCTTTTCTCTTCGATTTCGGGACGATAAGACCATAGCAGTTTCAGTTCCCTCTGTCAAACCTCTTAAAAAAAAAAAGATAGGACAGATAAATCCCTTCATCTCATCGACTTAGTCTAACCGAGGTCTTATGTTTTCCTGTGCCTACCCTAAATAATTATTACATTACTATAACTAGCATAACTATTAACCCTAATTATTTTTTATTTCCCACCTACAGCTGTTAAAAAGTTTTCTAAAGTGTTCCGAATCAGTGATCCCTTGTGCCCAAAATTTTGAGAATTATAACAAGGGTAGGTAACTAAAGATCTAAGAAGAAGAAGAAGAAGAAGAAGAAGAAGAAGAAGAAGAAGAAGAAAATATTTAACCAACTCAATAAATCAGAAAAGCAAATGAATGAGTTAGACGAGACAACTCCTCTGGAAACTATCCTCCTCCGTTTCTATTGACATTTCAATGCAAAACACACAAATCATCATTGAATTTTTGTGCAATCAATCAATTGGAAAGTGCACTCGCTTTATCAAAAGTCAAACAAAAGTTGAATTCCCTTGCCAGAAGAGAAAGGAAAGTAAACAAAAGATGCCGAGCTTCGTCGAAACTGAAGCATGGTTGATCAATAGTACCTACCTACATAGTTTTAACTAAGTACAGAGGAACTCTTCAGGATTACCTAACTTCAATTCACTGGATTACAGGAGATACTTATCTGTGGAAATTGTGGATAATTTATCGGAAATCCTTACTTCGGAAGAAAATTGGTAAGTTTCACATGATTCGTACATCTTTTCTTTCAACTTCTCAATAAGTAAGTACCTATCTTTGTTGAAATTATAGGGTACTTGGAAAAAGTAGTGACCTACAAGTAAAATCCAATAGATGGGTTCCAATTTCTAATTGGAATTTCACCTACTTACCTACACATTACATGTATACATATTACTTATTGGTTCCTAAACTGCTAAGAAATTGAAGTCATCGGAAATCCTTACTTCGGAAGAAAATTGGTAAGTTTCACATGATTCGTACATCTTTTCTTTCAACTTCTCAATAAGTAAGTACCTACCTATCTTTGTTGAAATTATTGGGTACTTGGAAAAAGTAGTCACCTACAAGTAAAATCCAATACCTAGATGGGTTCTAAGTTCTAATTGGAATTTTACCTACTTACCTACACATTACATGTATACATATTACTTATTGGTTTATTGGTTATTGGTTCCTAAACTGTTAAGAAATTGAAGTCCACCCAAAAGCAGGTAACAGAAACTCGTGTGCTATTCGCTCCGTTTATACTCACGTTTTTAGTCCGTCCTTCCTTTATTATTACTAATAATAAAAGGTATAGTGGACGGACTATTGTATTCGCTTCGG
>NW_007384638.1:2931-3702 GCF_000475195.1 Diaphorina citri | reverse complement strand
TATTATTATTTTTTTTTATTATTATTATTATTTTGTATTATTATTTTTTTAGTGACGTAGGTAGGTAGGTGTTTTTAAGAGAGGATATTTTGCTGACTTATTTTCCTTCCACCTTTTCATCTCTATTCTCCTCTTCCGTTTTTTCCTCCCCTAGGTACTTATGTATTAATCCTCTACAATTCTTAGAAACTTTAAGCATATTTTAAATTCTCTTCATCTTCTTTATTAGTTCATTCTTAAGTTTCATTTATATTTATCATTCTTACTTTTCTTTTCATTCTTGCTCTGTTTATTATTTTTCTTTATATTCTTCTCCTCCTTCACTTTCTACTCCTTTTCCTCATCTTCCTCTTCTGCTCCTCTTCCTCCTTCCTTTCAATCTCATCTATTTCATTCAACAAAAATTATTTTGAAACCCACAGAAGAGGAAGGAAAAAAATAAAAGAGAAAAGTGAAGAATGACAGGAAAAGAAAGAGAGAGAGAGAGAGAGAGAGAGAGAGAGAGAGAGAGAGAGAGAGAAGTGATGTTAGAGAAAGAAAACAAATTTCTTCTACATATTGGTAATAGAAAGTAAAAAGGATGGAAGAATGGTAATTGAAGTATGTACCAACCAACTGCCTAGCTACTAATTGAGAATACCTTGAAAATCAATTTCGATTTCAATACAAAAAATAATAATAATATTGAATAAATGGATCTTTCCTACTAGGGCTTTCCAGGCCATTTAGTGGTAGGTAGGACGAAAAAAAAAAAAAAAAAAATCCCACAAA
>NW_007384638.1:0-751 GCF_000475195.1 Diaphorina citri | reverse complement strand
GGGGGGGGGGCGTGAAAAAATGAGAATATGCCCAAAGGGGGCGCCATGCAAAAACAGTTTGAGAACCACTGTTTTAGTGCGTCACTTTTAGGGTGCTATAGTCCTTTTATTTGCATAGAACAGAGCTTTTTAGTCCGTCCTTCCTTTATTATTACAATAGTAATAAAAAGGTATAGTGGACGGGCTATTGTATTCTCTTCGGTGTTGTCTGTCACTCTGTCAGACTGTCTGTCTGTCCCCATAGAAGGACTTATCCAAACCTGGTTAACCTATATATATATCAAATTAAAGGTCTTTTTAACAGGAACAAGAAAATGGTGGTGCAAATTTGTCCAGAGAACCATAAAGCCAAAAAAAAAAAAAAAAGGGGGTGGAAATTTTTCCAGAGAAACAAAAAAACAAAAAAAAAAAAAAAAAAAAAACAAAACAAAAAACTTTTTTTTGGGGGGATTTTTTTTTTCATATTTTCTCACACAAATGAGCTCTGATCTTGAAATTTGTCGCGACGGCCTACGACGCACTACCAACTAGACTGGCTCACTAAAATTTTACTTCCTTGAATAGTTTGAATTGATAGGAGATCAGACATCTCCACTAATGAATCAAATGTTGCACATTGCATATTCAAAATAGTTTCACGGCTTTCATACAAATTGATCAAAAAATATAAAACAGATTAGGAACTTGGTCCGGACCATGGTGGGAATGGGAAGTAGGTATACATAAAGAAATAAATAATAATAATATACCT
>NW_007384637.1:0-3703 GCF_000475195.1 Diaphorina citri | reverse complement strand
TGGGACTCTTTAGTAGTTTAGTCCTATTTATCTTATTCAAGCAGTATACTTAAATAAGCAGTACTTTTCATTACTTAGTTTATTTAGTAAAATACATAATCAACTATATTACATCTTCAATAATATTGTCACCAATAAAACATTTTTAAAACTCATTTTATTACCTACAGAAGAAATGATTTAAAGTTATTTATAGGAAAAAACATGGGTACAGTAAGTACTTAGGAAGGAAGGTACCTCCTTCAAACATTCCACAAATGAAGGTCCCTTTACCGGGTATTATTATTTGGGCTATAAATGAAACAAAAACTTCAGCAGCATGCAATCTTTCTTTCCTCCAACTATAGCTCATAAAAATACCTTCATGTGATGGTTTCAACTTTAAAATAATAAAATATAATCGTCATTTCCTCTCATATGGTGTGGGTAAAAAGAGTTTTAACCCTTTCTCCCCCAAAGGGACAATACGTCCCACAGAAACATGATACATACTTACATCATCCCAAATCTATCGAAAAAATTCCGCTAACTTGTCTGGTTTTGTCTCCAGATCGATTTTTGTTCAGTAGTCCTAGGAGGACATAAAACTTTGTAAAGTCCTCGATTATAGCCCAAATAATAATGCCTGATCAGAAAAATCGAAAGATTCTTCCTAAAATAAGTCGGGGTGAAAGGGTCAATTTGCCTTCACGTTTCAGAGCTTTGTTTGGCCAAGTGATGTGAGACAGGCGGAATCTAGGCAGAATTTTTATAAATATTTATTTTACGTTTCTGTGTGTTCATTTTTGCAGCTGACAGCTGTTACATTCAGGTCAGTTTGCCTGGTGTTGATGGTCCAATCCTTATTAGGCGATTTTTTTTTTTTATTATTATTTTTTTCCCCCTTAGGAAGAAAAGTATTCTATTCCGTTATTACTTATTCCTTCATCTTCTTCTTCTTCTTCTTCTTCTTCTTCTTCTTCTTCTTCTTCTTCTTCTTCTCCTCCTCCTCCTCCTCCTCCTCCTTCTTTTTCTTATTCCTCTTTTTCTTCTGCATCTTTTACTTCTTCCTCTTTGTGTGATTCTTCTTCTTTTTCTTCCGTTGTGTCTTCCTCTTCTCCCTCAGTCTTCTTCTTCTGCTTCTCCGTCTTTTTTTTTCTTCTTCTTTTTCTCCTCTGTCGTATTCCGTTTCTCTCAGTTCATTATTCGTCCCCAATTTGAGAGGAGTCAGTGGCCTTTTCCGTCATCAGTATGACAAGTTTGTGTAAAGAATAAATTTTCAGACAAAATGCTGCTTCAGTTTAGAAAGTGAGTTCTAAATTGAAACATTTTTTGTCTGGTAGTTTGTTTCTTTCGTCATAACAGTTTGTAAGAGTTGGATGAAATTTGGTAAACAAGTTAAACATCCAAAGTAGGGCTCCAAAAAGGATGAGTTGAACACTCGGAGAAGGAGAATAGGAAAAAGAGCCATTCCAGAGAAGAAACATATCTCGTTTGATGCAGAAAATGTTCATTTCGAAGGGATTTGACGCACCGGGCACTATGTATTCAATAAAACATTTTTTCTTCTTCTTCTTCTTCTTCTTCTTTTTAGCTGGTTGATATTGAGTAATCAATTATGTATTCAATAAAACATTTTTTCTTCTTCTTCTTCTTCTTCTTCTTTTTAGCTGGTTGATATTGAGTAATCAATTAAGTATGTACCTATTCAATAAAACATTGAATGGATCCCACTACACGGTTGTGACCTCGGAAGTCGAACCACCTACCCTCCTACCTCCTGAGCTAGTACCAACCCATGTTAGTTTTTAAGTAGCTAGATAAGACTACCATGAGAACCAAAAGATAAATGGAAACTGGATTTAACAGGTATCTGTCAGGTAGGGTAGTACATGGGCAAATGACAAAAGGGTTGTGTTTAACATATTATGTGACTTTTTTTTACTTTCTGTTACATCATGTTTAGGGAATTAGGTTCAAGGTATATTAGGTCGCAGTTGGTTTGTGTCAAATGCATAAATTAAGGTTAATATGTAGGTACATCTATTGAGAAGTTACAGTTAAGTTTATAGTTAAGTAAGTACTTAAGTAAGTCTGCGTTTATCAATCGTTTTGTAAAAGTCGTACAAAAAAATTTACGAGTGGATGCCCTTCGCACTCAACCTTTCCTATTTCTTTAGCAAGGGAAATTTCAGGCTGGTATCCTCCCTGTTTAAAGTCCCCAGCCAGACCATTTTTACTTTCTATTACTACAGTTATAGCGAAGCTACACTAGTTATGTAATACAAAGTCGTGTGATGTTCGCGCCTTTTCCTTTTTGAGGTGGGTGATATTGACCGGAACATTATTGGATTTTATTGATTTTTTAATGGTGGTCTTCTCAACCACTTTGAATTTTATTTATTACTTACTTATCGAATTTTATCACTCCATTACTTCGAAGCAGCTTGATTGAGAATATTGAGATGAATGTTAAACAACTTGTTAACTACTTAACTGGGTGTTGAGGGTATTAACTCGGTGTTTAGGATAATAGACTTTGGACACCCAGGTACGAGGTGCATACCTATGTACTTATGTAGGTAGATGTAGATGTAGGGGTTGGATGGAAGAGAATGCCCTAGGCATTAATCCCGCCCCTGAGTTAGAATTTTTCAATATATTTTTTTTTATTTTTCTTTCTTTATTCAATTTTCTTTTTCATTTGTTAATTTATCAGTTTGTTATTTTGTTTCTTGTACCTCTTTGTAAATATTGTAAAGTTCTAATAAAGAGTTATATAATAATAATAATAATGGTTAAATGGCAAATGGCTGAGTTAAGATTCTGGATTATTATTAAGGGTGAGTAAAACTTCGTTCCAACCAGCTCCTTTAAGTAAGGCCCGTTCCCACTTGTCGTGAGTTTCATCCGATTTTTTTTTTTTCCGAATGTCCTGTAGGCAATGTAATTTAAATGAGAGTGTTCCCACTGCACACGACACGATTTTTTTCCGAAGTGGGAACGGGCTTTATGGAGTTCCAAGGAATATTTAACCCAGGAACACTCCTTGGAATGCATTTCAGGCGGATTTTTTCGGGTCAGAACTTGAGGAGAAGGAAACTTTCTCATTAACCAACAAGTCAAGGGAAATGATTAAAAGCCCCCCTGTTGAGTGCCCTGTGGTGTGAAAACAAGGGGAAAACGAGTGTTTTTCTTTTCAGAAAAAGTTCACAGGGCAGTAGGGATATACAGGGGGTTCCAAAAATCTTCACAGGGCAGTACTTACCTATAGATGTACAGGCAAACAGGCATACAGGGGGTTTCAAAAATGTTCTTCCCTTCGCACGCAACTTTTGCTATTTCTTTAGCGAGGGAAATTTCAGGCTGGTATCCTCCCTGTAAGTCCCCCACCCAGACAGGACATTTAGGAATAAGTCTTAAAAACTCCGAAAACACATTTTCGCCGTCCCACCCTGTACTTAGATAAAAGTACAAAACTTGTGAGCAATTATTTTTCCTCACAAAAAAAAGGTGGGAGAATATTTCATTTCTGGAAATTTTCCCCAAGAAAATCCCAACAAACTTTACACGTACAGACTAACTTCTATGAAGGTAACTACTTCCTTGTGAATCTGTGAATTCTACAAGTAACTACCTACTCATGTAAGTACCAAGTATGTACCTACTTACTTGCCTGAACTATCCGCTCTATTCACGTGATTGTCTCTCTCCCCTCCTCTCT
>NW_007384636.1:0-3704 GCF_000475195.1 Diaphorina citri | reverse complement strand
CCCTGAAATCAAACAGTTCTTCAAAGACCGTCATCGTGATTCCAACCACTAGTTTTTACTTATCTATTTTTCTTATTTCACTTTTTTTATTTATAATATCAATAGGTAAATGCTAGGTTCATTAGGTGTAGTTAGAGCTAGGGAATTTTGTAATAATAGATAGATAGTAAATGGTCCGCCCGTTTGTGTCAGTAAATAAATAACCCGTATTTCACCCGGCTGTTTTCTTTCAGAACAAACACCCCAACGATGGCGACTTTGTCCGCGAAAATCTTCGTGTGCATGTTTATCGTATATGTCGCGGTCTCTCAGGTGGAGTGCGAGCCACCAGCTCCAGCACCAACTGACGCCACCAAACGTGCAGAAAGTCCGGCCGAAGAGCAACTCAGTCCAGCGGAGGTCGAAAAACAAAAGAAAATCCTCGACTGTGTCTTCGAGAATGTTCAAAAGAAGTATCAGGTTAACGGTGTATCAAAGGAACAGTTTGACAAGAATATACAGTTGTCCGACGAGGACAGTATGAAGACTTTGTTCGAATCTGCAGGCTTTAAGGGAAATATTGGGGAATTGTTCGATTATATTGACTTCTCTTTTGAGGTGTGCTGGGCAAAGCCTCAGACTACAAACGGATCAGCTAATGCCCCCTCTTCATAGAATAGCCCACGAAAATCCTCGACTGTGTCTTCGAGAATGTTCAAAAGAAGTATCAGGTTAACGGTGTATCAAAGGAACAGTTTGACAAGAATATACGCCTGTCCGACGAGGACAGTATGAAGACTTTGTTCGAATCTGCAGGCTTTAAGGGAAATATTGGGGAATTGTTCGATTATATTGACTTCTCTTTTGAGGTGTGCTGGGCAAAGCCTCAGACTACAAACGGATCAGCTAATGCCCCCTCTTCATAGAATAGCATTATGTACTTCAAAATCATTTTTCAACCCCCTCCTCATAGAATAGAATATACCCTGTTTATACTGCCGAAATGAGATTGAAAAGTCCATTTACTCCCGCAGTCTAAACAAGGTCTTATGTATTTGGTACAGAATAGATTCACACCTCCTGCATTATTTGTAATAATAAATTGTATTCCTTTACAATGATTAAAAAAATATATTAACCCCTTTTGAAAACCAATAAATATGTTTTTTTTTTTATTCATACCTACAATGAAATTTCAGTCAGTTATCAGGGTGGATAAAGACCAAAGTCGAAATAGCAATAATACGGACAAGACCAGAAGCTTAAACTTGGAAGATGGGGCAGGGGTTCCCTAATGTGTTGATGGTGCTTCTGGTGATGCTTTTTTCTTTTTATGCATGAAATTTTGTCTTAAGTCATTTCTTAATTCAAACGTTTTTTTTTTTCTTTAATTGATTAGAGCAGGGTTGCACAAACTCAAAGTGACCGCGGGCCGCATTGGACATTAAAAGGTTGGCCGCGGGCCGCATTCACTTGTAGAAGGGATCTGATCTTGGGGGAAAGGGAGGGGGTAAGTTCTAAGTTCTTACCCCTCCCTTTGTTTTAATGAAAATGAAACAAGATAAATAGCGCCGCAGGCAATTTTTTTTTTTTAATAATTTGTTCTAAGCTCATCAGTTATAGCTAATTTTTTTTAGCTAATTTACCACACAAAAATCAGAAAGCAAATTATAGCGCCGAAGGCAATTTTCTGAAAATTTTGTTCCACCTTTCAGAAACACAGCCTGATCAAAGTTCAAAATCTACTATGCCGCAGGCAGTTTTTTCACAAAGTATATACCTAAAGCTTGTCAAGAATTAATTTTTGAGGTACCTACCTAATTCTTAGATCCTCTTCTACACATTTTTTCTCCACATTGAAGCTCTGCTAAAATGAGCAAAATAAAGTAGAGCGCCGCAGTCGAAATTTTTTAAGAATTTGATCTACAACCTTTCAAAATAATAATGAAATTCCTCTTAACACATTTTTATTTTCTTCGCATTTTTTTAATGTCTTTTGTTTTTGATTTTTTTTTTTCTTAAAAATCGAAATGACCTTGCGGGCCGCACAAAAGGAGCTGGCGGGCCGCAGTTTGTGCACACCTGGATTAGAGATAGTAACTGTATTTTAGATAGGTAACATTGTTAACATACTGTCATGTACTTAAACAATAAAAATAATTGAACTGTATCACATCTGTCCCTGAAATCAAACAGTTCTTCAAAGACCGTCATCGTGATTCCAACCACTAGTTTTTACTTATCTATTTTTCTTATTTGGCTTTTTTTATTTATAATATCAATAGGTAAATGCTAGGTTCATTAGGTGTGGTTAGAGCTAGGGAATTTTGTAATAATAGATAGATAGTAAATGGTCCGCCCGTTTGTGTCAGTAAATAAATAAATAACCCGTATTTCACCCGGCGGTTTTCTTTCAGAACAAACACCCCAACGATGGCGACTTTGTCCGCGAAAATCTTCATGTGTATGTTTATCGTATATGTCGCGGTCTCTCAGGTGGAGTGCGAGCCACCAGCTCCAGCACCAACTGACGCCACCAAACGTGCAGAAAGTCCGGCCGAAGAGAAACTCACTCCGAAAGAGAGAAAAGGGGGGGAGGGAGAGAGCTTGAGAGAGGGAGGGAGGGAGAGAAAGAAAGAAAAAGGGAGGGAGAGACAGCGAGAGAGAGTGAGAGAGAGGAGAGGGAGACAGAGTGTGAGTGAGAGAAAGAATATTTAGATTGATAGAACTAGATAAGGGCATTCAGAAAATAAAAGAGGTTTAAGATGAGAGAGAGAGAGAGAGGAGAAAAGAGGGGAGAAAGAGATTTCTATGTCATTTAAATTGAAATAATGGATGTGGCAAAGAAAGAGATAGGAAGAGAGAGAGAGAGAGAGGAAGGGAGGGTCTTTAAGATAATTGAGTCTTTTGTTTATTGAAAATAAAAAGGGACAGAAAAAATACTGAAGCGTTGATCTCTTACTCCCCCCCTCTCTCTCTCTCTCTCCTATCATATCCCTTTCCTCTCTCTCCTATTCCCTCCCATCTAATCTCTCCTCCTCTTCTACTTCTTCTTTTTCCTCAGCCTCTATCTCCCCTTTTCATCCTCCCTCTTTTCCTCCTCGATGTAGATGAAAGAGGAGGAGAAGGAGGAAGAGAGGAAGAAGAGGAGGAAGGGGAAGGAGGAGGAGAAGGAAGAGGAGGAGAAGAAGAAGGAGGAAGGGGAAGAGGAAGAGGAGAGATACTTTGGAATTGTTTTACACTACAATAAAATACATAAAATGGAAGTACCTAATGAATAAATAAATAACAAATGTAAACAACCGAAAACAACAAACTCAAAGCCAGTGGCTTTTAGCAGGACCGTATTCAGGGGCCCCTAGGACTGTATTTAGAGGGCTCCCAGGGTCGTATTTAAGGGGCTCCTCGAGCTTCCCCCTTGCAAACGTCTGACCAGGACCGGCTTTCCTGGGTCTTCCGCGATTTGTAAAGCCGTATTTTATTATGTGACTTTTTTCATAAGTCAACATGGCTGAACCAATGAGATTCCTCTTTGGACATCCACGCCATGTCCACATCACTTGCTTCACAAAGCGGAATCTCACAATCTCATTGGTTCAGTCATGTTTGACTATAACAAGCAGGGTCCGTCCCTCCGGGAATTTTTCTAGCCCGTAGTGATTAGAGAAAATCAGTACCTATGTACCTACCTAATTTGTTTAATATTCAGTTTATTATTATTCTTG
>NW_007384635.1:0-3705 GCF_000475195.1 Diaphorina citri | reverse complement strand
TGATGTGAATGCTATCCTGAAGAATGCAGTGTCTGTGTCTCAGATAGAAGATCCCCTGCCTCCCGCCACGGCTATACTCATGAAAGCGAGCAGAGAACAGGTAGGATATGATTTGTTTGGACTCTTGTGGTGTAGCGGCTTTAGCTTTCGCCAAGTGACAATAGCAGAATAAAGAAAAGATATCTTTTTGTGTCTGCTATACACCGGGACCGGGGTGATGGTCTCTAGCTCTAGCCATGTTGAATTGACTGGCTCGTCTTGGACTCTATATTCGTTTTAATTCAATGTACACAAATACAAGAAATTATACACAAAGGGCGAAATTATCGCCTGGAGCAATCTCTACTATTCAACCCTGATTGGTGCTTTGGTGGCGTAAAGATCAAGACTCTCGCCTGATAAACAGGAGGTGCGGGTTTCATCACGGTTAATTTACTTACACAAGCTTGCCACCTTCCTGCCCACCAGCAGGTTGCCATCAGACAAAGGATACCACGACAGAGTTTCTGGAGATAGATAAGATGGATGAATTTAAAAATATGAACTATATTGGCTTGACTGGTCTCATCATGTATAAGAAAGTATATGAGTTGGTTGTTTACATACTTACACAAAACCTCCGTGGCCGAGTGGGTTGCACTGCACGCCTTAGGTCCCGGGTTCGATTCCCGGCGGGATTGAAGTTTTTTCGTCTCTATGCTTGGAGTTCGGGGTGCACTCGGTCTCGTGTAGCTACTTTCATTGAGTAGCGATAAGTGGTGGCGTTGCCAGTGTAGAAAGATTGATGATACGAGTAGATGAGAATGAATAGTAAAGGCACTTGGTAATGCTGTGATACACACAAAAGTTGTGAAGAAGCTCTCCGCTTTACCACAAATAATTCATATTTGTGAAAACATTTTGCAATAGGTACGGAGATAGAGACCTTCTCAAAAACTGATCTCAAAATATTTTTATTTATTATAGCCCAAAATAATTAAGTTTCTTCTAAGACGTGTTTTTGTTTTGCATCGGGAGATGATGTGAATGCTATCCTGAAGAATGCAGTGTCTGTGTCTCAGATAGAAGATCCCCTGCCTCCCGCCACGGCTATACTGATGAAAGCGAGCAGAGAACAGGTAGGATATGATTTGTTTGGACTCTTGTGGTGTAGCGGCTTTTGCTTTCGCCCAAGTGAATTAAGCTTCTTCTAAGACGTGTTTTTGTTTTGTCTCATTTTCAGATGAAGGATTTGTACCACGTTCAAGATTACAATTCCCCGCGTGAATTCTTCTATTACTTCGCCAAGAGATTAGGTCGAGTTAAGAAGGGAGGCGTGCCGGATATTGAGGTTGCCGCCAAGTGTTTGATCAAAGATTGGAACAGGTGATTTGATTTGCATTTTTTTCTTTTGAAGAGGTTTGATTGAGGGAACTCCAATAACAAAGGTCATCTTCTTCTTTGGAGGTCTTATCGTCCCGAAATCGGAGAGACAAAGAGGGTAGGATAGAAGAAAGCCAGCCGTTCCAAGAACGAACTTTATACAGTAGCATCTCGATTATTTCAACTAATTGAGACCGAGGGTAGTTGAAATAATCGAAGTTCCGTATAAAACAATGGAAAAATGGCAAAATTTAAGAAAAAAATAGGGAATAAATACCCTATCCGAATCCTTTGAAAGCTAGAAAATAATGCCAATTTTGGAGTTAAATATGTTGAAATAATCGAGGTTCTACTGTACCTACTTCAGAATCGAAACCACAACCTAGCGCTTACCCTTCAAGCTAGCTAGACGGCAAGATAGTTTTTGATTGGAGCAATCATGCTGACGTGACGTCACATATCAATGAAATGAATTTATGTTGATTACAAATGTGTACAAATGTTGTGTTATTAAAAAGAACAAAAAACCCTTAAAAGACCTTTTTTATCACCAAAATTTATCCAAAATAACCGTTTTTGAGAGTTAACTACTCTACCAATTATTCTACAGAACGATCAGTAGTATATTAGTATATTATGTATCAATAGTATATTATGTAGTTTGCCAAGGCATTGGATTTATAACCGAAAGGACTGCAGTTCGAATCTCAGGGGTAACATACAATAGTAGAGTTAAATCAAGACAATTTGTAAGATCATGTAGGTATGGAATTTCTATTTTCCTTATCTTTCCGGTAGTTCCCAATGGACCACTAATGTTAAGCAACTTTGTGCGTGGTTGGTATCCACATAGGTAGACAAGAGTGCGATCGACAAAAAAAAGTGAAGTTCAACAAGAGTATAGTTGTTCAATTTCAGTGAACTGTAGAAGGTCACTTAGAGAAAAAGCCCCTGAAGGTTCGATTCCAGTTCTCGTCACAATTATTGTTACAGGTGTTTTCTTTACAGACTAATCTAGTCTATTATTTTATCTTCTTCTCCTCATTTTGTCTAACTTTCCTTTCAATTTACTAGTCAATTTACTAGTTTTCTCCCTTCTCTGTCTCTATACCTATCTCTGTTTCTCTCTCCCCTCTCCCCTCTCTAATCTACTTTCTCTTCCTTCTTTCTTTTTACCTAGAGATATCTTTATTCTCTCTGTCTTCAATTCTCTCTCTCTCTCTCTCTCTCTCTCTCTCTCTCTCTCTCTCTCTCTCTCTCTCTCTCTCTCTCTCTCTCTCAGTAATGAAAAGTTTAAACACATTTTCTCCGCTGAACTGTTTCTGTTTTCCTCTCTATCATGTTAGCCCTTTGATAACTTGCGGCCCATCTGATGCTTCTATCATGTTAACACGGAATCATAGCTAATCTTCACGAATGTACGAACCCTAACTGCTAAGGTCTTATCGTCCCGAAATCGAAGAGAGACAGGAAGACAGGAACACATTTTCTCCGCTGAACTGTTTCTGTTTTCCTCTCTATCATGTTAACCCTTTGATAACTAGCGGCCCATCTGATGCTTCTATCATCATGTTAACACGGAATCATAGCTAATCTTCACGAATCTACGAACCCTAACTGCTAAGGTCTTATCGTCCCGAAATCGAAGAGAGAAGGAAGACAGCGTAGGAGAAAGTCAGCCGTTCCGAGAACGAAAATTATCCGTTCAGGATAAAATCCGCCTCGGGCAGGAATCGGACCCACGGCCGCGATCTAAAAGTTATGGGTGTTTTTAATTTTCAATTCTTTCTTAAAAATAATAATAATAGGTAATAATAAGAAAAAGCTCTATAGGTAATTAATTTTAGAGACATAACAAGGAGTGCGTCTTGAGATCTAAGTTGGATTTTTACTTTCTATTACCTACTACAGTATAGCGAGCTATACTTACTAGTTTTTCTTCTTCTTTTTCAGTGCATTTTTTTCTAACCCCTACCACATGTTTAACACCTTTGAGCATTGGAGTTTCGATCACTGACCCTTCTCAACATGACCTTAGGTTACCACTCAGGGTTAATTTGGGAAAAAAGAAGGAGGAGTTTGAAGTTTAGTAAAAACAGTTAATTTTAGAGACATAACAAGGAGTGCGTCTTGAGATCTAAGTTGGATTTTTACTTTCTATTACCTACTACAGTATAGCGAGCTATACTAGTTTTTCTTCTTCTTTTTCAGTGCATTTTTTTCTAACCCCTACCACGTGTTTAACACCTTTGAGCATCGGAGTTTCGATCACTGACCCTTCTCAACATGACCTTAGGTTACCACTCAGGGTTAATTTGGGAAAAAAGAAGGAGGAGTTTGAAG
>NW_007384634.1:0-3705 GCF_000475195.1 Diaphorina citri | reverse complement strand
ATGTAATGATTTAAAATCAAGACTGGAGCCCGTTCTCCCTTTATTCCCAATATAATGTTCAAGTCACCCATCCATTTACCACCATTTTCGTGATCCTGGTAAAAAGACCTTTAATTTGATATATAGGTCGACCAGGTTTGGATAAGTCCTTCTATGGGGACAGACAGACAGACAGACAGACAGACAGACAGACAGACAGACGACACCGAATCGAATACAATAGTCCGTCCACTATACCTTTTATTATTAGTAATAATAAAGGAAGGACGGACTAAAAATCCCCATACCTATAGGTAACTATGTAGAATCTATTATGTTTGTAGGTACCTACTATAGATTGCAATTTAGCGGCTTGCGCGTGGTAGGTATCCGGTATCCGGATACTTACTCACTTTGCGTGTCCGGAACCATCGCAACCGTTATATTTTGAATTTCCAGAAGTTGGCTACAGCTTGCAAGTATTTGGATAATTGACCATTTGGGCAACCGCGTGCCGCTGGTTTTTCCCGGTCCGACTCGGCCTCAGGCTGGCTGAGGACGATGGGATTAGGCAGGTAGCTTTTCTCTGAACGGAGGGTAAAACCACAGTCAATAAAAAGCTTGGTAGCTATAAGTTATACTTCTCGCCTTAAGGGTAGTGCTTTTCCATTGCCCCTCCAACAAACAAACAAATAAACATAGGTTATACATAGGATCAAAGTTCACATAAACATTGCATGATGTAAAGTTGTAAAGAGTAAAGATTATGTCCCTACTGGGAAGTAGTCATACTGGGAGGTTCAAGGCCAGGAAAATATTGGGCAGGTTATTTTCCATGTCCTATATAGTTCCACTCTACGTATTTTGCTATTTTTGCATGGTATATCTATATCTAGGTGTGGTAGCTTCACCTTCTGGAAATTTCTAATAAATAAGAAGAATCTCAAAATATGCGTTGAAAACCACTTATTAAATCAATATCACTCATTAATTCATATGATGTTTGTAAGAAGTATAAAATACACACTCCAATATTTTTCATGACCAAGTTGTTCATGATTTCATTTGACAACTTTATAAAGTTTCTACCACTGAGCTAACTTCATTCACAAAAAGTCCACTCCGAGGCTTAGGTGTAGGGGCAACCCAACCAGCCCTAAAGTATGGGTTAAGCTTATACGAATCTACGAAAGGTTCCACTACTACTAAGCAATCTAGATACCTCATACCTATAATATGTAAGTGTTGAGTCAATAAACTCCAAGAGCTAATATTGAGTACCAATCACTTTCCAAGTTGGAACCTTGAGCATTTTAAACACACATTTGGCGATGGTGTCATTGGACATAGCCACTCTCCAAGAGTTATCCTCAAGCCTTCTTCAACTCCATATTCCAGTCATATAGGTAAATAGTCGTCAATGTACGTTATCTTTAATAATTTGTTTATAATCCACATAATGATGATAAATAAATTATACTAAGCCTACTTCTAATAAATAAGTAGTGATAGTAACTAGACACATTATGATAGATAGTAATAGTAGAGACTATGTAGATAGTTCATTGGTATCTATACCCATACCTAGGTCATATCCATTCCCCATATATATGGGATCTTGGGATCACTAAGCATTTGCATAATACGGTCTATCGGATTACATTCGTGTGTCAGTAATAACTCTTGATTATGAATCAGCCATAGGTACTCGATCTGTGGTCAGTCAAGATTTTCTGTACGGTTACTCCTAAAATTTTCAGAGCGGTCTGCTAAAATCTTCTCAGAGCGGTCTACTGAGCTCTTCTGTGCAGCCCTTGGCAGCTTCAGCTAAGACATTATACCATAGGAGCTGGTACTGAAAGTTAGTGAAATATGCTCAAACATACTTATACATATTCACCTCGGCAACAATCCAGTTACAGACCATACTCGACGGTGGCCAATTTGGGGTTTTCAGCTCTGAAGAGGGAGTCGTTTCCAGTCGAGGTTGTTATTTGTTGAATCCCTGGCCCGTGCATTACGCGAAGTTTGAAGCACTCAAATGTGGCCCGCGGTTGAAATTTTTTGAGTAGCGCTCTTATAGACTATCTCTACAATTATTATTAAGATTTATGAATATTAATAGATATTATCATAACTACTATCATAATTACCATTACTATCACTATCATTATTGTCATCATTATCATTGCTATCACTACCATTATTATGACTATTATTGTCACTATTATCGTTTCTACTATCATCATTTTCATTACTATCATATTTCAATGACTGGGACGCACGTATCTTGACTTACCACGAGGTGGGACTTGTGTAATAATATTGTATGGTTCAATCCTATGTATGTTTGAAGTCCGATATTATATTTAATATCTTGGATAGTTGTATTTTCATATTACTAACATTACATTTTTTTATATTACTAGTATTTTCGCATTGGAAATTGGAATAGATATATGCCCGCTTGACTTGCTATAAAGACTACGTTGATAAGTACTGTAAAGATAAAGACTAATATTATGTTGCACGTTGCAGTCTTTGAACAACCTTCTTGTAAATGTTGAGTAAGTAGATATGTGTTGATGAATGTTGACCAACAGATTGACTTTAAGACGACACGGCGTAAAATAAAATAAAGTAATAATAAATAAATAAATAAAAATCTATCAAAAAATTCCACAAACCACAGAAAAGACCAACTCCAACCCTCGACCTGTTGGACGCCCAAGAAACACATGGGAAGGTGGTGTCAGGGAATCTCTCGAATCCATTGGAATCCGACAAGATTGGCAGACCATCGCCCAGGACAGACAAGAATGGAGAAGGCTGGTGGGGGAGGTCAAGGACCGTCGCGGTCTGTGAAGACCCTGGAGTAAGTAAGTAAGTAGGTTTATAGTGATGGGGGTTTTACCCTGCATTTGACGACAACCTATCCCCTTGCTCAAATTACCTTCAGCATAGTTAGCATCCAGTTTGGGTAGGGCAGGAAAAGCCAGCAGGACGTGATTGTCCAGATACTAACCACGCGCACCGTTGCTTAACTTCAGTGATCAATTGGAAACTGATGCATTCAAGGTGTTAAAGCCCGTGGTTAAATAATACGAGTAGGTGGGTACTTTTGTAACTTGTACTCTTCCCTGTACCTGTTTTCGGCCCTACTCATCAAGTCCAGCAGATTTTCATTCCATTTGATTACTTTGATGAGATGGCCTGACATTGAACTCCTTATCAGGTTGCACTCCTCAATCACTCCATCAGTGGTCTCAATCTAAACATCGCTATGAAGACCATAACATTATTCCAGCATAATAGAGGATCAGTTCTAATTGTTCCCTGGAACCAGCAAATCCTATAGACACAATGATAGAAGTTCTTACTTTGAAAGAAGTAGACCATTTTCGGTGTTTGTTTTTGTTTGGTGATTTGGGAGCAGTTCTTAGGTTGTAATCGGTTGATTTTTGATCAGTGCGTTTTTGTGTCCTAGGTCAGTTTAGTGATTCGTAATTTCGTGTTGAGTTTACTGCCAATAATTTCACCATTTTTACTACCTCTGCTCTAGTCTGCACGTTTGCATTTACCTCGAGTTTTTTGTAATTTTAACTGTTAAGGCAGTTTGTTCTGTTGTATAATACCTATTAAATTTTTCATTTGGCCATATTCAATCTTTTGAAACTTTCGATCGGAAACTAGAACTATGATTTTGAACTGAATAGTTTTTTTGAC
>NW_007384633.1:0-3707 GCF_000475195.1 Diaphorina citri | reverse complement strand
GCACTCCTGTGTTTCTTACAAAATAGTCAGAAGATATCACATTTAATTTCATCTCGATATTTGTTCTTTTTAAACCCATATCGTTTATGGGTTATCATTCTACCACCCTTTCTACCAAATCGTCATTACCCATAATAATACGTTAGGTCTCTAGTTTGTAAAAGAAGTAGTAGGGTTTCATATCTCTCAAAGTAATAAAAGAGTAAACGATGTGCAACAAAAAACTGACGTTTTTTCCGCCAGTGCCATTTTCATTTCTAATAAAGGATTTCTAGAATACAAAACAATAAAATTTTATGGTGGGTCTCAATTCATTTGATTCTATGTCAAGATTCAGGATTATCGAGACTCATTATTTTGACTTTCCTTCTGGGAGGTGGCTTCAGTAAGTAGTTTCGTGCATACCTTGCTTTAAAAGGTACCTAATTTGTCACGAAAATAATTGTTTCCATTATACTAACATCTCTTGTTGTTGAGGTTCGTTTCAACAATGATATAGCGTTCATTTATTGCCTTTAGTCGTCAGGAAAAGCTATTTCAGAGTCCATCGTCTAATAGGAGCATCGCTTTACATCACCTTCATCTTTAATAAACCCAACAAGAGCCGTGTTTTCAGCATTTTCTTCTCTTACACAGATGTACAGAACAACCATAGCTTGTTACGGAGGATTTCCGATTGCTTTATTTGACGTTATTGTTTTTTACGATCCATTCCTTTTTCCCCGACAGCTTGCAGAACAGTAGCTCATTATAAGCCGATGGAATAGCAACAGATTTCCTCCTCCTTGCCTGCTCAATTTTATTCCGACAGGCGTTCACAGTCTTTTCCTTTTTTTACTGCACTCAAAATGATATTATTATTTCGTTTGTGTCAGTTTTATAGAGCAGGGTTCTGAGGATTTTCGCTCGGTGTGAGGTGTTTTCAGAGGGGGAAGTAGGTAGCTCAATTTATTTTCAAAATGCAGACCTTTTTCTATCATTCTTCTCTTATATCGGAGAGATGTCCTTGTTATAGCCATTAGTCATTTAACCCTTTGAGTCTTTGCTAGTATCTACAAATAAATTTTAACTCGGTAAACAGTTCGATCTACTAATTGCGAAAAGAGACTGAACACTGAAGTCATTTTCACAGCTTCATACTAAGTAGGATATAGGACACCAACAAATTCTCAACCGTGAACATAAAATACGTTCTTTGTGGTTCATATGTTTAACTTGTTCAACCTCTAACTCCAGAGCACTTTGTTTTCTGGTATGTTTATTTTCGTTGGAAACTCAAGACAAACAAAACATGAGAAAAAGTAAAACTTCCTCAACATCATCTTTCTCTTTTGTCTCTATACCTTCCCTAACTCTTCTTCCTCACTACGTCTCTTTCAGATTTTTTCTTCTTGTTTTACCTTCTCATACTTCCACATCCTCTTTCCATTCGTTTCTTCATTCTGTGCTTCCTCAACCCCTTCTATTCTTCAACGTCCTTTGCTTGCTTCAACGTCCTTTGCTTGCAAATCTCTTTCACAACGCCCTACTCTTATTTCAACTTTCGCCTTTGACACCTTCTGTTCTAATATTAGACTTTTAATTCTTCCTCCCACGCTTCGTTTTGAAATCTGAAAGGCCTAGTGTTAAAGTCCCATTTTTTCTCTTTTCTTTCTTGATATTCCTGTCCTTTTATGATTATTTCCACGTTTTCAATACCTAGCCTTATTTTCTATTTTATCTAATCCATTTTTTCTCTTTTCTTTCTTGATATTCCGGTCCCTTTATGATTATTTCCACGTTTTCAATACCTAGCCTTTTTTCTATTTTATCTTTTATCTACCGTGTTAAAGTCCCATTTTTTCTCTTTTCTTTCTTGATATTCCGGTCCCTTTATGATTATTTCCACGTTTTCAATACCTAGCCTTTTTTTCTATTTTATCTACCTTCTTGTGATTCTGTCTGTGGTTTGGACTTTCGAAAAGGAAACCTCTCGCACATTTGAAACCAACCTCTACCTTCTCCAAAAAAATGTTTTAGAAACCTATCACATTCCAAACCTTATGTCTCATCTTATTAACCTCAAGACTTTCTGTGTGTGAGCAAGCAAATCTAATTTAACTTTCAGGAGTGAAGAAAATTCCAAACCTTATGTCTCATCTTATTAACCTCAAGACTTTCTGTGTGTGAGCAAGCAAATCTAATTTAACTTTCAGGAGTGAAGAAAAAGAAAATTTGGTGCTGACTGATTAGTATTCCTTACACATTGGATAAAAACCAGATGGGGTTTCATCCCCTTCCTGCGCTTCCCAGCAAAACAACCCCCGGACTTTTACATTATACGTGGCCCCGTTTCTAATTAACACGGTGGGTTTTTTCCCGATAACTTTTTAACCTGATCAACCCCCGGACTTTTACATTATACGTGGCCCCGTTTCTAATTAACACGGTGGGTTTTTTCCCGATAACTTTTTAACCTGATGGGAAGTCGGGAAGAGAGTTCGGACGTCTACAGGGAGAAATTTGAGAGAGACGGGTAGAACAAACTAAACATAGAGTAGTTCAAGTGTAAGATGGCTGGATGAATCGGGTAAAGCGTACATAAAAACGAGAACGCACAAGGATATAAGAAGTCGGGAAGAGAGTTCGGACGTCTACAGGGAGAAATTTGAGAGAGACGGGTAGAACAAACTAAACATAGAGTAGTTCAAGTGTAAGATAGCTGGATGAATCGGGTAAAGCCGGTAAAGCGTACATAAAAACGAGAACGCACAAGGATATACATAAGAATGATACTAAGAAAGAAGTCTGTAAAGAGAAAAGATATTCCAAAATAATTAGGACCAGAGATATAAGTGTTTTTGTCTGGAAAAAACCTTAGGTGGGCGAATAAATGGTACACTTACCCTACTAAGAAAGAAGTCTGGAAAGAGAAAAGGTAGAACAAACTAAACATAGAGTAGTTCAAGTGTAAGATGGCTGGATGAATCGGGTAAAGCGTACATAAAAACGAGAACGCACAAGGATCTAGGAATGATACTAAGAAAGAAGTCTGGAAAGAGAAAAGAGCCATTACAAAATATCCATAAAATCTAAACATAGAGTAGTTCAAGTGTAAGATGGCTGGATGAATCGGGTAAAGCGTACATAAAAACGAGAACGCACAAGGATATAAGAATGTTAGGTACTAAGAAAGAAGTCTGGAAAGAGAAAAGAGCCATTACAAAATATCCATAAAACCTAGACGAGACGAGGCGAGGCTGAGGGTTTAAATAAAACTAATCGTTCGAATTTTCCAATAAAAAGCTTACATGACATGAAAGGCATGTAGGTACCTAAGTACTCGAGTTTAAGAGAGACCATACCAAGAACTGAGAATTTCTGGAAACAGAAAACAAATTTAGGAAAAATAAGAAGTTCCTGGAAAAATAATAAGACAAGAACAGGAGAAAAAGATGAAGGCGAAGAAGGAAGAAGCTGAAGTACAAAAGTGAAATGTGTAATGAGGAAATTGGAAATGAAAAATGAGAAGGTGGTATGGAGAAAGGGAAGAAAGGTAAGACAGAGTAGTACGGAACCAAATAGGAACCTTGTCGACATGTAATCGTACGTAGTTTTACCAGGGTGACGAAATGGGGTAAAATCATGGTTTATGAAAGTAATGAAAGATGCTTTGATAATAGTCAAATACAAGATGTGTAATAATCGTGTGTAGTAAGTGGGAAAAC
>NW_007384632.1:0-3708 GCF_000475195.1 Diaphorina citri | reverse complement strand
AGTCAACAAACCTCGTCGCAATCACAAGCTCTCCCTTGCGACCTTCATAGAAACCAACCTCACCAAGGTCGCCAGCAAATATGTTGACAAAGAACGGCACGATGTACTCCATACTATTGACACTTCTGACATGAATGAAGAAGCAAATGAGATAGACAGACTTGGAAACAAAACTGAGGAAGCAGAAGAGACAGAACTTGTGGAAAGTGAACAAAGCCGAGAAATATTGATAAAAAAAGAGGACACAATAATTCCAGAAAGTAAACAAGAAATACAAATACTAGATGAGAAAAACTCAAAGGAAAATACTCATGATCATACAATCACAGTTCAAAGCCTTGCCCCTGAAAGCCTTGAAAAACAATTCGAAGGACAAAAACATTCTGAAAATGCAGGAAAAGAAAAAGGAACTCCAGTTGACAAAACACTAACTCTATCAAATGATAAAAGAATAGATGTATCAAACTTTGTACAAAGTGAAGAAAATAAAACATTAGGTCTGGAAAACAATTTGGAATGCGAAAGACTTTCGGATGAGCTGGTAGAAGACATGGAAAGAAATAAGAGAAAAGTTGTTGAGACTCTGTGCTCTGGTGAGATAGGAACATTCAGAAAATACAGGAAAAGGAGGTCCAGTTGATAAAACACTAACTCTATCAAATGATAAAGGAATAGATGTATCAAACTTTGTACAAAGTGAAGAAAATAAAACATTAGGTCTGAAAAACAATTTGGAATGCGAAAGACTTTCGGATGAGCTGGTAGAAGACATGGAAAGAAATAAGAGAAAAGTTGATGAGACTCTGTGCTCTGGTGAGATCGGATGAGCTGGTAGAAGACATGGAAAGAAATAAGAGAAAAGTTGATGAGACTCTGTGCTCTGGTGAGACAGGAGGAAAGCAAAGAAAGAGATTGAGTGAAAATGCGAATGGCAATAACAAACATAAAGGCACTGAACCTACTAACAACGAAATCCTTGAAAAGGACTCCAACAAAACGAAATCGGACGAAAAAGACGGAAATCAAGATAGCCCTCCCAAAACCTCATACAGCAAGTTCATTGACAAACCCAACTATTTGCTAAGAAAGCTGGGGCTGCACTTTGGGAGTGCAGCCGGTCAGTCGGGCCAAAAAGAGCCGTTCTTCAAACGTCAAGACTTGAAGCTGTTCGTGAGCAAAAGTCAAGATAGCCCTCCCAAAACCTCATACAGCAAGTTCATTGACAAACCCAACTATTTGCTAAGAAAGCTGGGGCTGCACTTTGGGAGTGCAGCCGGTCAGTCGGGCCAAAAAGAGCCGTTCTTCAAACGTCAAGACTTGAAGCTGTTCGTGAGCAAAAGCAAATTCAAAACGCTGAACCACCGACTGAAAATTGACACCCAAGATAATTTGGAGGGTGATGAAGGAAGCGAGGATGAAGAAGAACAAGAGGAAGACGAAGAAGAAGGAGAAGAGAACGAATTAGAAGATGGGGAAGAAGGAGAAGAAGAGGAAAATTGACACCCAAGATAATTTGGAGGGTGATGAAGGAAGCGAGGATGAAGAAGAACAAGAGGAAGACGAAGAAGAAGGAGAAGAGGACGAATTAGAATATGAGGAAGAAGGAGAAAAACCAAGATAATTTGGAGGGTGATGAAGGAAGCGAGGATGAAGAAGAACAAGAGGAAGACGAAGAAGAAGGAGAAGAGAACGAATTAGAATATGAGGAAGAAGGAGAAGAAGAAAAGCAAGAAAATGAAGAAGTAAAAGAAGAATATAAAGAACTCATCCCTAAAAATGCCCAAAACAAACCACTCAACAAGCATACCTACTTTAAGTTCAGTGACGACGAAAGTGATGAAACCACTCAGAAAACAAACAAAGAAAACAACAAAATCCAAAAAGAAAATATTATCAATGGAGTTGTGCACTTTTTCGGCAGTGCCAAAGAAGGTCTAGTTGAAAACATTGGCAATGTGGCCAAAGAAGACTATCCTTTTGACAGTGTAGATAAAACAGTACTTGCCAATGCATCTGATAAACAACCAAAAGCTCTTCAAAATACAAAAGAAGGATCTGCAAGTGATGAAACAAACAAAGAAAACAACAAAATCCAAAAAGAAAACATTATCAATGGAGTTGTCCACTTTTTCGGCAGTGCCAAAGAAAGTCTAGTTGAAAACATTGGCAATGTGACCAAAGAAGACTATCCTTTGGACAGTGTAGATAAAACAGTACTTGCCAATGCGTCTGATAAACAACCAAAAGCTCTTCAAAATACAAAAGAAGGATCTGCAAAAGACAAAGGAAACAAAACCGATGAGGGCATTGAAGGAAAAACTACAAATGATGAAATCTTCAGTGAATTTGGAGATGAAGGTGAAGAATTAGATTCTTTGAATGACGAAGGTCCAGACGAAACGAAAATTATCAAAAGTTCCCACTTGGAAACAAGTCCAAAAGAAATAAATGATACCTGCAGCCAAAACGAAACCCCAACAAAAAATGAAACCTTCAAAGAAACCCCCCTAAACACACTTCCCAGCGAATTTGGCTCTCAGCGAAAGAAGAAGAGAAGGAGAAAGAAAAGGTCATTTGAGTTAAGCTACCAGGAGGATTTGGGTGACCTAGAGAACGTTCCTGAGGAGATCCGGGCCAATCCGTATTTGAACAAGTACTATCAGCAAAGATATCTGTACTGGTCGCGATATGACGAAGGCATACTTATGGATGAAGGTAAGATTCTTGGATTTTCAGCTCTTTTTACTTTTTTTTTGTTTTAATTCTATTGAATTGACACAAGCCTGGTAACTTCTCCCTCTTTTCACATCACTTATTAACCCGAATCTTATTCTACCTCTTCCTCTCTTTCCCTCGATTTTTCCTTCCATCATTCTTCTCTGGAGACAATATAATTTGTAATATCAATATATAATTTGAAAATTTGACCACAATAATCGTAGTAGCCTCCTGCTGGAGTAAAGGGACTTTTCAGTCCTATGCGACTGTGTATGCGACGATTCCCGCCCTGTCCTATTGTTATTACTAAGCATAAGCACAGCACTAGAATCCAGTGATACATACCTAGCCAGTAAGTCCAATGGTACAGAACCTCAGATACCCAGTGGTACTTGGATCCCAGAACTATCTGGTTCTGGTTATATGCTTTAGTACTTTCAGACTGTTTAGGTGTTTAGTCTTGGTTCGACTCTCGTCACGCGTACTTCACGTGATTTTACTCGTGAGTGGCGGACTATTTTTTGAAAAAATAAAATCGTAAAAATATTTTTAAATTTTACAATTTTTGTTATTTTTAGCTAAAACCCCTCTTTTTTATTTTCTTAGAAGAAATTATTTCAAGGTATTTTTATTAATTTTTACTTCCATTTTCTTACGACTGGTTTCTTGGTGTTAACAATTTTTCCCCAACTTTTGGATCGTGTTTCTTTTCGAGGTCTTTTTTTTCTCGTGTGGATTTTCTGGATTTTGCCGAATTCTGGATTCTGTCTTGAGAGAGGATAGGTTTGTGTCATCCCTGAGAATTTCATTTGGATTTTTGCAAGATCGGCATCCGAGGTGAGCTTTTGCATGAATTTAGTTTGAAATGTAAAAAAAAAGAGCCAGTTTACCAGATAGTAAGTGGCTGACCTAGCCAGCCTAGTTAGCTTAGTTGGTAGTGCGTTTGCCTCGTAAGCGCTAGGCCGCGGGTTCGATTCCCGCCCGGGGCGG
>NW_007384631.1:0-3708 GCF_000475195.1 Diaphorina citri | reverse complement strand
TCACATACCCTTACTCACAGTCAGATCACAGTAAACTGATTGGATATGTTATTTGTTATTTTCGAGTTATAAAAAAAAAAACTGTAAACAAAAAAGTATAGGAGCGAGTTTGAAATCATGGAGGTATAAGACAGAGGATTATGAGGTTTTAACAATTGGAGCACAAATTTAAAAGAGCTGTTTGGGTATTTTCGTAGTGCCTAGCTGCCTAGGAAAACAAGAGTCACATACCCTTACTCACAGTCAGATCACAGTAAACTGATTGGATATGTTATTTGTTATTTTCGAGTTATAAAAAAAACTGTAAACAAAAAAGTATAGGAGCGAGTTTGAAATCATGGAGGTATAAGACAGAGGATTATGAGGTTTTAACAAATGGAGCACAAATTTAAAAGAGCTGTTTGGGTATTTTCGTCGTGCCTAGACTAGGCTAAGCTTATTAATCTTTTCCTCCCATTTATTATTTTTTCAAGCAACTTAGCCTAGTCATAACCACAACCTGAGAGATTCATTAAAATTTTCATGTAAATACATAGAAGTAAATTCAACCAAAATCACAATTTAAATCTCAATATCTTTAATTTTCTCCTTATTTAACTCATGTGCTCTGTAGTTTATGCTTTGGATTTTATCAATGGAATCATCTAACTCAGGCAGTTCTGTCTTCATTCTATCTATTCTGTTCCTCTTGTAACTGATTTCATCAATCAACTTGTTCAGTTCAAGTTTAGCTTTGTGGTTTTCTTCTTCTAACTTTTCTTTGTACTTGAGTTTTTCTGCATTGTATTTGATGCTTAAATCCTTCTTAACATCCCCAGATGGTCTCCTGTAATCAAAAATGTAAAACTAATTTATTTTAGATACACTGATTTAAACATGATATCTGGTATGCTTATGATAAAGAGTATTGCTTACCTATTTGGCAGGCATCTATACACTTTTGAATGGATATTATTGCTTAAACCCACATCAATACATGTTGTCCCTCAGAATTTTCAAAATTTTAAACTTTGAAATGGCTTGTGGAATGCAAACCCATTAACTACTACACAAGTAATGCAATACAGTTGTGTCAAATTGGATTGCTGTATCAGTAGGTAGTTGGGGTGGGGGTAAAAATGTAGGTACTCTAGTTATTAGTATCTTCTTACAGTCAGCTCCCATGGCGTAGTGGTCACTGCACTTGCCTTGCACACAGGAGACCTGGGTTCAATTCCCGGCGGGGTCAAAAAATTTGTATCAAAACAAAAATGAGAAATATCCAAAAGGATTTCAGTAAAATAAATGTATTGACCCCATTTTATTCTAAGTTTAGTCAATGCCTTTTTTTTTCATTAGCTCTTACCATTCACAAAATACTGGCAAATATTCGTAAAAGATCGCAACAATCCCTTAATAGAACACCCAAAGTTGATCCAATTTGTACGAATTTTTTACATCTACGTCTTTAGGACACACTAGCAATGCACGTGTATTAGATAAAAACGGCCAACAGTGTTGAATTTACTCTTACTTTTATTTAAGGACAAAACCTAACCCTATAGTAACACTGGTCTCTGTTCTTTCGTGATAGTTCTTTTGGTAGCAAGACGTGACTTCTGAACAATTATCCAATCCACTTTGTCTCTGTGTATTTCAGAACGTGTTGAACCGTAAGCAGAAGGTTGGAGGAAAGTTCGGGTACAGTGCTTTAGATGAGGATGAATTTGACGAAGATGGCAATCCCAGGGAGTCACAACTCCTGAGCAAATATGACGAGGAAATAGAAGGCACTAAGAAGAAGAGTTTTGCGATTGGTAAGTAGGAAACTGACATTGTAACAAGTTGTGTGTAATATTTAATTTAGCATCAAGTTTGCCTTTTTATTTTTTAGCACGATGGACTCTGAATCTGAAGGTTGGTGGTTCGAGTCCAAGTCAAGTAATATATTGTTATTGTTGTGATTTATTATACGTTGTTGATTGATAGATACCTATTAAGGTATTGATTGATAGTAATACGTTGTTGATTGATAAATACCTATTAAGGTCAAACAAACACTAAGGAAATTTTGTTGATCATTTTTAGTCTCAAAGGGTATCTGATGGTTCTGTTAGATCTTGGGTCAACATAATGCTAAATACACTTTTGCATAGTAATCTTTACCTTCTTTTTTTTATTATTAGCATTTGAACTAGCAAATGGAAGAAGAAATCAGCTGACTTTGCATTTTATTATCCAGAACAAAAAGCACTGTGGTGGGGATAAAAAAAGTGACCACAGTGGAATATTTTGGATTAGGAAAAATTTCCATTTCACATAAATAAAATACCCCTAATGTTGTAGGTATTCAAATGTCAAGGAACTGGACCACTGAGTCATTCTCCCTTGTGTCCCAATATTTTCCTAAAATGTCAGGTGTTCATAGGAATTTAGACAGTTAAGTACTAAAATACTTATAAGAATCAGGATTCAGATTGCACAGTCCAAAGTCATCATTTTGGTTCATAGGTAGGTAAGTGTGACTTGACCATTTTATAATTAAGCTTACCTAACACAAGATGCACAGTTTTCTTTGAGTAAATCAATGCAATTGAGAAGAGATGTTAAGCTCTCATGGTGATTGCTGTTTTCCTTGGATACTGCCATAGTAAGCTATTAACAAATAGAAATCTGAAAGAAGGACACAATTTGCAAATCATTAAATGAGTATAGAAATCTGCTGCCAGCCTAGTTAGCTTGGTTTGTACCACATCTGTCTTGTAAGCACTGGGCCAGAGGTTCAATGTTTGTTCTTGGAATGGCTGGTTTTATCCTATCCTGTCTTCCTTCTCTCTTCAATTCTGGGATGATAAGACCCTCTTCTATCCTTAGCAGTTACAGTTCCCTCTTTAAAATTTAAAGAAAGAAAGATATCTGCAGAAATGGCTGGCTGCATCAGTCTCTTGTGTGATCTCAAGAGTCCTACTTTTCAACCAACAATGGAATGTAAGATGTTGAACTTAATTAGTGGGGTTTTTATCCACCTACTAGGTATGTAGGTAGGATTTTATCCGCTAGAAAATTGAAATTTAGTTTTTACGGATTGTTCAGACTTACCTGCTATACACAGAGTGGCATGAAGTATGGAGCTACTAGTCAACCTAATCCCTTCTTCGTTCTTTATCCAAGGACTTGAACTTTTGACTATTTTTATCAATTTGTATATTTCTTTTGCGCTTTTGCCTTTCTTTCTCCTTTCTTTAATTCTTTTGTTTTTCTTTTCTTCTTTTATTTTTTCAAATAAAATTTAAAAAAATAAAAAAATAACCGACAAACCGACTATAAGAAGTTAAATCCCTCATTTAAATCCCTCTGAAATTCCCTCTCTCTTGTATTTTTTTTTCTCCCTTTTTTTCGTTCCCGTTCTAGACGTATTTGTATGTAGGATTAACGAAGAGTTTCCACAAGAGTAGGGATGGGATATTCGACTCTTTTTGAATATTCGAATACCACGATTCGATTCTTTTCAAATATTCGACTCAAAGAATCGACTCTAAAAGAATCGCGATTCTTTTGTAGGCGGGGGAGACTAAAATGGGGAATGAAAAAACAAAACTAAAAATAACTAAAATTGTAGTTGTACAGGGCACGGCAACGTAGGTACAACCGGGTACAACCTCGACTCTTCAAAGAATCGCGACTCTTCAAAGAATCGCGATTCTTTGAATTTAAGAATCGCGATTCACG
>NW_007384630.1:0-3709 GCF_000475195.1 Diaphorina citri | reverse complement strand
GATTATGTTCGCGGATTTCGCGATTATGTTCGCGGATTTCGCGATTATGTTCGCGGATTTCGCGATTATGTTCGCGGTTTCGCGATTTTGTTCGCGGATTTCGCGATTATGTTCGCGGATTTCGCGATTATGTTCGCGGATTTCGCGATTATGTTCACGGATTTCGCGATTATGTTCGCGGATTTCGCGATTATGTTCGCGGATTTCGCGATTATGTTCGCGGATTTCGCGATTATGGTCACGGAGTGGCGATTTTGTTCGCGGATTTTGCGATTATGTTCGCGGATTTGGCAATTATGTTCGCGGATTCGCGTCCCGAATCGACGGATTATGTTCGCGGATTTGGCAATTATGTTCGCGGATTCGCGTCCCGAATCGACATTTTGGATATTTGGCAAGCCTATGTAGAACTACTACCTATTCAAAATTTCACATCGTTTCGATTCCAAGATTCCCTCTTCAATATTCTGTTCTATCCCTTCTCGAAATCCCTTGCAACTCGCTAGAATGTTGATGTGGGTATCAGAAATCAAATTCCCCCCCCCCCACGATTTTTTCGCCGTAGGCATTTCTATACAGATTCATATCTATTTTTTTTTTTTTCCTGTTCTATTTTTCTATTTTAACTCTTCCTCTTTATTACACGACGCTCTTCCGATCTTTCCTTCTCCCTCTCTCTAGATTCTCTCTTCCTATCTTTCTTTCTCTCTTCTCCTTCTCTCTTATATATTGTAGCTTTCTCTCTCTCTCTCTCTCTCTCTCTCTCCTGTATTTTTTCACTTTTTTTAACATACCTATCCATAACATTTCGAGACGTGAGCATGGAACATTTTTTTTTTATTATTATTATTAGGTATTATTATTATTATTATTTTCTGAACAACGAACGGAACAGTTCTATTCGTGGGTATTGTATTGGCAGAGCACGCTCGTAGCCCGAAATCCGACCGAGGCAACACGGACGGACGAAATTCCTGAAGATTTTTCCTAGCATATTTCTCTTCTCATCTTCCGCCAAACCCTCATTTTCGTCCTTCTCTCCCTCTCTTCCTCCTCCGTCTCTCCATTTTCTTCTCCTTCTCTGCAAGTAGGAACTCTCAACCCTTCATCCTTTGCTTCCTCCTCCCCCCCCCCTTTCGTCCTTCTCCTCCCCCCTATTTTTCGTCCTCCTTCTCCTCCTCCTCCTCTATGATTTTCTTTCCCCTCCCTCTCTACTTCCGCGAGCAATCCGCGACGTGGGTTGATTTTTCATTTTTTTTGTATTATTATTATTATTATTATTATTATTATTATTATTATTATTATTATTATTATTATTATTATTATTATCATTATTATTAAATGTTTTCTCTCTTTTTCTGTCTCTCCCTCCCTCTCCGTACCTACCTATAGTCCTATTCGTGAAAGAACAGAATCCGTGGGGAGAAAATTGAGAATCAGAGGAGAAGGGAAATTATAGTCTAGGAGGGATGAAGGGATTTTGGTGAGAAAAGGAAATTTGAAAAAAAAAAAAAAAAAATCATTTCAAAGGTAAATTAAAAGGCAGAGAGAATTTCAAGGCGGAACGGAAGGACATAGACAACATTAAGATATAGAGATAAATGGAGGAAGAACTGAGCTAGAGAGAATTTTAAGGAAGGAGGAAATTTTAAGGAAAAAAAGAGTGAGGAAGGGAAATGGCGATTTTTAGAGGGCGAATGGGAAAAAATAGGGGAAATTTTAAGGAATTTGAGCGAGTGAAAGAGGTAGGGAGGAATTTTAAGGCCGAAATAGAGGAATTTAAGGAGGAACTGAAAGCTGTAGAAGGGAATTTTAAGGCAGAACGAACGGAAGTAGAGGGATTTTTATGGAAGAAGAGAGAGAGAGGGAAATAGGGGGATTTTTTTAACGGAAGAGGGAGGGAGAAAAAAGGCTGAGGGAATGTTTACAACGTGCTTAGAATAACAGAAGGGATTTTTTTCCCCTGAATAAAAACGAATACCGATATCTTTTGCATATATGCCCCTCCCCCCCCCCTCTCTCTCCCTCCCTCTCTCTCTACGTATTGTTTCTCTTTCAGTTTAAAAAATAAAATAAAAAATCATGAATATTTTAACTTCCCTCTCTCTTTTTTCCTTTACTTTCCCTTTTTCTCTGTCTCTCTCTCTCTCTCTCTCTCTCTCTCTCTCTCTCTCTCTCTCTCTCTCTCTCTCTTCCTGCTGATAGGTCGTGATTTTCTGATCCCTTTTGGATTGGGAAAGGAAAAGAGAGAGAGAGGGAGGGAGGGAGAGAGAGGGAGGGAGGGAGAGAGAGAGAGGGAGAGATGATAACCGACGGACTTTTCAACCTTTCATTAGGAATTTCAGCGGATTTCGAAAATCGATAAATTCGTATGTATCGGTATTTTTGAACGATAACACTGTTTTAATAGTGTCTACCTATTTCTAATTTTATTAGCGGTTAAAAATGATCTTCAAATATCAACCACAACATTGGAATCTGATATCACCAAGTTGTAGAGGTGTATTTTCCATCCGGAAAACATTGGGAAACCCCGGTTCTCTTTTGGCGCCTGTACTAATAGGAAATCCAAAAATGGCGCCACGCCATCGTTTCTTGAAAGGAAAATTCACCTTAGCTTTCGAGTCTCACCAGACTACTAGACGCACATGACTGACTGGTCACCCATCCATACTTCAACCACACACATTGTTGCTTAACAGTGATCCATTGGAAACTGATGTTCCTAACTTGTAATGTAACTTTCAGGTCCCACTACCGTTCCTTGACTAACCCCACTTTTCCCCTGCAACAGAATTTGTTTTAAAGCGCCATATTCCCCACATCTCAATGCACTTATCAATTCATCTTTCTCTCTCTCTCTCTCTTTCTTTCTCTCTCTCTCTCTTTCTCTCTCTCTCTTTCTCTCTCTCTCTCTTTTTCTCTCTCTCTCTTTCTCTCTCTCTCTTTCTCTCTCTCTTTACTTGCCTTCAACAATCATTTGATCGGACCGTTACTGGACCGTGACTGGACCTTGACTGGCACTATAGTGTGAATCAAGCTTTACGGTTTACTTTTCGAAATTGAAATTGCGCCTGTACTAAACCTTAGGAAATCCAAGATGGCGCCACGATATCGGAATCGGTTCCGTTTCTGAAAGTTTCCCGAATGGAAAATTCACTTTAGGATTCGAGAAGTTTGGTCCCAGTACCGTTCCTTGACTAACTCCTCTTTTCCACTTTTTACCTCTTCGCCCACTTTCCCCCTCCAACAGAATTTGTTTTAAAGCGCCATGTTCCCCACATCTCAATGCACTTATCAATTCATCTCTCTCTCTCTCTCTCTCTCTCTTTCTCTCTCTCTCTCTCTCTCTCTCTCTCTCTCTCTCTCTCTCTCTCTCTCTCTCTCTCTCTCTCTCTCTCTTACCGCAAGCCTCCCAAAGGCTTTCGTAAAGTCCCAAAACCCAAAAGAGTATGTGTGTGGTGTGCAGTATGTTTTCGGTAAAAGAAGGAAAAGAGAAGAGGAGGAGGAGGAGGAGGATGAAAAGAATAAGGAAGGGGAGGGGATGTAAGAAAGGAAAGTAGGGGAGAATAATGAAAGGAGAGGCGGGAGGAGGGGGGAGGGAAAAGATGTAGAGGAAGAAGAAGAATAGAAGGAGAGAAAAGAGGAGGGAGGGAAAAAAGAGGGGAGGGGGATTTTCTTTAACACAATTTGGCAACACTGTCGATTT
>NW_007384629.1:0-3709 GCF_000475195.1 Diaphorina citri | reverse complement strand
GAAAATCTTGGAGAAATTTTTACGTAATGGTGCGTGGGTAAAATTTTCCAAAATTCAAATTGAATGAAAACAAAGAAGGAAATTTATTGTTCTTGCTCTAAAAATAACTTTTACCCCCACGTAAATCTCACCGGAAGTTTTTATCTTTCTTGTACACTTCGAGTTGACTATATTTTGTAGCTATGGATGTGAATGGTACCTATGATGTTACATTAACTCTTTGAATACAACCTATCTTAACTAGGTACCTGTAACTTTCAATTTTATACCTATGATGTTAGCTTCCGAAAGGTAAAAAGTGAAATGTAATCGGTCGGTAGTTTGGATACTCAAATATGTCTTCTTCTTCTTCTTCTTCTTCTCCTCCTCCTCCTCCTCCTTCTTCTTCTCTAGGAAGGACGGGCTAAAAAGGAAAACGTTATTTTCAGACGAAGCTAATAATTTCGACTCTTCTTCTTCCTTTCTTCCTCCCTCCCTCCCTCCTCTCTTTTTTTATCTCTTTTCCACTTTCTCCCTCCTTTATTCTTCTCATTTCTTGTTAAATTTCATATTTCCATATAATGAAAGGTCAGTATGATTAAAGGCAATATGTTGAGCTGTGTCCACACATAGTCGACGCCGTGGATCGACGTCGACTGAAACTGTACACTGCCTCGACAACATAGATTCAGCTCTTCACCTCGTCGATCGACGGTGTCGACTATGTGTAGACACAGTTTGACTTACCAAAGCTGAAGTACAAATATGCATAGGCAATGTCTTTGGGTAGTTCTGCTTCTTTGTATCTCTTGCAGGTGTTACAAGGTCCCCAGTAAAGGCCAAATCCGAACAGCGGCAGACTGACTAGAAATACCACGATTGCCCAGAGTCCAAATATGCAGAATTTGATGTGTTTTACAGTGACATGCTGAAAAAAGAAACACCAATGTTCATTGTAGCTTGATTTTAAGGTCAGAATCCAAATCTAATGCATTAGAACTAAATAAATGCGGCAGCTTAACTCCATACACAAAAAGCCCACTGTGAGGCTTAGGTGTAGGGGGCAACAGCCCCAAAAGATGGGTTAAGCTAATACGAATCTACGAAATAAATGCGGAAACCAAGGCTGTCACAGTGGCTATCCATATGCTTACTGTGGGAAGTGTTAGAGGGATTTTTATCCAGAGTTTCTAAGGAGAAAAATCGGGATTATTTCGGGTTAGGAATACACAAACCACTGGAGATTGTCGCGAGAGATATGTAGAAATACTTGGGAAAAAAGTATAAACAAATTTGTAGGCAGATATCTTCAATTTTCAAAGGGAATTTTAAACCCACAGCAAAATTTGTTTTCACATACCTACACAGAAATTTATCTCACATTAAAAGGCCATGGATTTTAGTTTAAATATCAGTAGATTAAGACCTTTGCACGGTAGATTTAATCAGGATTCTATTATAATAGCTAATACAGAAAATCCTCTTTGTTATGTAGGTAGTTATATACCTATTCTATAATCTATATAATATCTTATACGAAATAGCGGAAAGAAACATGGGGAAGGTCGTAAGAAAGAAAATCTTACTATTTTAATTATTAACAAAGAATTAAAAAAGCGAGAAGAAAGGAAGCTCTAAAATTCATTAACGCCCTTTTTTGAGCAAAGTGAAAGTAGCTTTGGTAGTTTCAAAATGTAATTACACCGTTTTTGTAACACATCAACCGCTTTGTAGGGGTTCCTTATTAGGGGTACGAGTACAATATCAGATTGCTTACGTAAGCCATATCAGAAGGTGCCGTTTTATGCAACTTTTCAGTGGCGTAGCGTCCATGTAGGGCGTGTATGGCGGCCATACACTCAAAAATACCACTCAAATACCATTAAATATTGACTTTAAATAATTATTAGATAGATATTGTGATAGAAATTAGTGTCCGCCCTACACTTGGAGTTAGACCACGCTACGCCACTGCAACTTTTAATGGCTTTTAAATTCTACAAGCCAAAAGCTAATTGGTGGAAATATTTTCAAATTTCTATCAAAATAGCTCCTGTTATATTTTCATTTATAAATAGAAGTCTCTTTTTTTTTTTCAAACTAACGCTAGAAATAACATTCGGCGTGTATAGGGTGTAGGTAGCCGCTATGAGGGTTTTTTAGTTAAATATTGGACCGAATTTATTTTTATAGCGATAAAATTATCCTAGCATTTGAAATTTACGTTTATAGATAGCTTAGGTACCTAGCAAGAGGGATAAGACATTGAGGAAGAAAAGAAAGAATACTCTAAAGGGGAACAACCACATACCTTTTGATAGAAGAACGGTTTGGTCAGAGCCAAACATCGACATTTTACATGAAAATATGCTGTCTCCTTCTGAAACATACTGGCCTAATTGAGTAACTTATAATATGATAAAATTCGAAGCTGGATGCATTAAATCACGCTTTTTCACAGTTTTCTCAAGTTTCTTCTTTTAAAACATAAATAAAACAGGGTTGAATGGTAGAGATTGCCCTGGGCAAGAATTTTGACCTTTGATTGTAATTTCTTGTACCTATTTGTGTACAATAAATTATGTAAAACCATAATCAGTTCTTGTTCTTCCCCGCCTTTTCCCGTATTCAGACGGAGTCAGCGTTTTTCGTCAGCCTCTCAATCAGTCCTAGCTAGGGTGATTGCTTTGGGCTGACATTTGGTTTTGGTTATAATTGTGTTTGGGGGAAACTATGTACATAGGTATAACCAATAAAGAGTCTAAATAAATAAGTATAGGCATACATGAAACTCATACTTGTAGGTTAAAGTATTTCTCTACAGTAGGTAAGTACTATTTTTGATAGACATGTATAATCCCATCCTCTCCGATGTGTAAATTAAAATAGCTGCCAATGTGACATTGAAATGTACATGTATAGCAAGTAGGCAATCAATCAATGATTCAATGAGTGCCTTATAGTTCATTACACGTCTATTGCAAAGCCTATAACGAAAATTTACCGGATGTGAATTCAAACAGTGCCTTCTATGTAGAATTTTCAATGAATGAATTTGGATACTGGACTTCCTTGTTAAACTCCTATTAATAGCCATGCGCTTTTTGGTTGTACCAGCATAATATGTATAAGTACAAATGGATGATGGTTATAATAAATACACAAACATAGTATAATATGAATAATAATGCTTTTATTTAGACTATTTTAGGGTATCGAATGTTTCGAGGGAGGTCGAGTAGGTAGTCCCATGATTTCAATAGTTTAATGCATCTACCTAACTGGTATGTTTAGGTGTGGGATCCCAGAAGACCCATTTTCTATGTAAATTTTGTAAATTCTCATTTGTTGTGTAATAAATGGGACGTGTGTCTCTGTGTTTCGTAAGATTTTGTATTACGAAAAAAAAGAGGAAAAAAACACGTAGGTAGGTACTTAATTATTAAATGGACTAGAAAAACTGACTGTGGTACTTAGTTGATATTAAAGAAAGTGTACGTTTGCCTAATGGTGGATGTGCCAAAAATACAATGAGGAATAAGCATTATTAGTGGATGTGTCAAATTTTCTGGATTAGGTAAATCAATTCAATTTAATTACCGGCCCATTACCGAATATTCACCAACAGTATTGTAAAAAAAGTCGTTTCTATTGGTTTTAGAAGTAAATGTGAGAATTCCACAATTAGTTATAAAACTACTCGGTTGAATTTTGGACTCTGAATTTTATG
>NW_007384628.1:0-3850 GCF_000475195.1 Diaphorina citri | reverse complement strand
ATACAAATTACCTACACGAACATACTTATGTATATTTAGTATATTTAGCGATGACCTCTCGAAAAGTTGACGCCACGCTACTGACACATACGCAAAGGCAAGACGACATTTACTTAGGCTAGAGACAGAATATGATGATAATTATTATGAAAAATTACACTCAGGTAAATATATGATCTCCTAGAAAGGAAATGGAAATGAACTTTTCCTAGCGAGCGTCCACATTTCACTTCGCTTGACTCCGAGGTAATTACACAAACATAACATAATTTGTCATGTAATACTTGTAGTTCATGACATATGAAATTAAATTACGAAGTCATGACTCATGACAGCCATGACCTCATGCATGTTGCATCCCAGGGATGAAGGGGCAGGAACGGTCGTATTAAATTTCTTGATTATTTTTAACTCATGAGGACTGTGTTTAGAGAAAATGAATGCAAAGTTGAAACTATCCTAGTGCAAATTATTCTAGGTGCATACATACTTTATTAATTTACACATGACTGATTTTATCATACGGGGTGGATTTATTCTAGGTGCATACATACTTTATTAATTTGCACATGACTGATTTTATCATACGGCGTGGACCAAGTCAATGTTCCTAAGTCTCCCCCTTACCAATGTGGAGAAGAAAATCGCAATGACTGAGGGACAACAGGGAGTTTCATCGAATCAAGGTTTCGTCACATTCGTATTTTTATTTGAACTGATAAAAACCGATGACGTAAAATTGGACCAGTTCAATGTCCCTTCCTTTGGGCTAATGTTTGGTGCCAAAATACATCACACTTTCATGCATGAGCAAAAAATAATACTTTTTTTTTCCCAAAAGCTACTAATAGCTTTAGGTACATTTAAAATTCTACACTATCTACAGACCTGGGATACCTATACTATTATATTTGTATTAGTTCCTGAAAAAGCTTTAGGTATCCTTATCGGCCTCCATAGGTAAAGAAAGTAACACAGTTTATACGAGTGCAGCCCAAGATATTCCGACACTTTGAATGAGATGTCGTTTTCTTCCTTGGGAAAAAAAGCATTACCTTCTTTTAAAAGTTAGCAAAATAATAAAACTGCAAGTTATCTCTTCCCGGAACTCCACTCCCTATACAGAACATTTCCACTCCCTATCACGAACACCCCCATTCTTCTCCACATCCAGGCGTCCTCCAATGTTATTACCCTACGCCATGACAATAATGTTTTATAAACAAGGACATTAAAAATTCATATTTCCCCGGCAAAAACGAGAGGCGTTGACATCTAAAAAGCATTTAACTTTACGAGCCGGATTGTACAATTATAACAGGGGGTGATGCGAGAAAGAGAAGGTTTTTGAGATATAAAGTTTGTAAAAGTTTTTGAATTTAGATCCTCCTGTCCCTCGTACCCTGTATTGCGGGAGGAAACTCACCCCCCCACGACCAGACAAAGTGGGGTACATCAGGGGGATGCTCTCCCCGCCCTCCATCCTTCTCGGAATGTTCGAGTACTCTTTTGATCCTTCCGTGATGCCGCCTTTGTTTGAAACGTTTGCTTTTTCGGAGAAAAAGCTCAGGAAGAAGTTCTCTATTTTGTACATTGAGATGTCTGAGAGATAGCGAGAAATAAAGTAAGTTAGTACTTTCATTTGCGTCTTTGGTAACTGAGAACGGGTATTAATGATACAAAGTCTGCTTGTTACGCTCCCAATTCTCTCCAATACTAATAGAAAGGATGCGACTTTTGTAGAATTTCTGCGTGATCAAAGATGGCTGTTTTTTCATAATGGATTTTCATAAGCCACATTAATTGTTTGGTCTTTACAGAGTGCGCATTTCGTAAAACTTTTTGTTTACCTACAAGTGGTACAAGTAAGGAGAGAGCGCGCCGGTGTAAAGCGCCATCCTTTTTCCATGGGGAAATTAACTTGGATACATTTTCAAAGTCGTTGTTTGTTGTTAAAAAACAGAAAAAACAAAATCTTACAAAAGTTAATTTAAATATATTACCGAAAATTCACAACATCAAGATCTACAAAACTCAAGTCAAGACAAAACATCTACAAAACAGTCTCGATATGGCCGGGCCAGTTCAACTCAACTCTCGAAATGACCTGAGATTCCACTCCAGCACTGACCCTATACCGGTTTGGTGAAGTCCAATCTGTTCAATGGTCTCCAATGCTACCAGACCTAAAACCCGGCACCAGAAGGTTCAATGATCTCAGCAAGAAAGTCCAGTCATCACTTTATTTCACTTCCTCTATTGAGCAATCGAGCCAAGCACTCTCATTTCTCTTTCTCCTACAATATTGAGCGATAAGCATTCTTTTTTTCGAGACTTTACGTAACTCCGAATGTACCTTTCTTAAGCCCAGTCCATACGATATGTCTCTCAACTTGATCTCCTAATGTTCTAACTCTAACTTGGTCTTTTGACAGATACCTAGGAGGTGTAAGCGATATTTGTGCAAATTTCACTCATTTGGGCCTCCTTTCTTAAGCCCAGTCCATACGATATGTCTCTCAACTTGATCTCCTAATGTTCTAACTCTAACTTGGTCTTTTGACAGATACCTAGTAGGTGTAAGCTATATTTGTGCAAATTTCACTCATTTGGGCCTGAATTTTGCGAAAATATGGCGTACACAAGCTACGATAGATACGTAGGTATGTCTCTCAACTTGGTCTCCCAAACTCGTCTTTAGACAAATCATTGCGGATGTACTTACGTGATATTTGCGCAAATTTCAATCGTTTGGACCTGAATTTTGATCAAATATCGCATATACACAAGCGACAATCTGTCGAAAAACCAGGCTGGAAAACCAAGTAAACCAAGTTAGAAGCCATGTCGTAGCTTGTGTACCGGGCTTTATACATACTTTTCTCATAGCGACAATCTGTCGAAAAACCAGGCTGGAAAACCAAGTAAACCAAGTTAGAAGCCATGTCGTAGCTTGTGTACCGGGCTTTATACATTACTTCTTTCAATAGTTACATTAATATCATATATGAGATTATGTGGATCAGTTTTTATGTTCTTTTTCGTGTTTGTGAGAACCGGTTAATCAGATTTTTTAATAAAAAATAAATCTAGAACGACGGTATTTTTTTATTACCTATCAAAATACATCAGTTACCTCAGGGTTTTTGGTTCATAATCCGAGGTTCACTGATTCTGTTGGTTCCATTAAATTTCCAACAGAATTTAGACATGGGTTGAATGGTTGAGAAACAGGGGATGGTAAAAGGGATGTAGCAGGCCAGAAGGGATGTAACAGGGAGTAAAGGATGTGTAGAAGGGAAAGATACAAGAGAAGTTGGAGGAAGTAAGAGGACAAGTTGCTCTCGGAGGAAAAAATATTAAATACTGGTTGACTTGAGAGTGCTCAGGAGAAAAAATAAGATGACATTCCAATTTGTATCAAAAGTAAAATAATTTCCCTTCAACCTCCTTTTCTCTATACTCTCTTGCAGTTTCCTCAATTCCTTGTAACCATAACCTATCTACCTACACATGACTTTAGTATGTACCTACTTCGTACTAGCACTGATTCTGTTGGTTCCATTAAATTTCCAACAGAATTTAGACATGGGTTGAATGGTTGAGAAACAGGGGATGGTAAAAGGGATGTAACAGGGAGTAAAGGATGTGAATTTAGACATGGGTTGAATGGTTGAGAAACAGGGGATGGTAAAAGGGATGTAGCAGGCCAGAAGGGATGTAACAGGGAGTAAAGGATGTGTAGAAGGGAAAGATACAAGAGAAGTTGGAGGTTGGAGGAAGTAAGAGGACAAGTTGCTCTCGGAGGAAAAAATATTAAATACTGGTTGACTTGAGAGTGCTCAGGAGA
>NW_007384627.1:17705-22553 GCF_000475195.1 Diaphorina citri | reverse complement strand
TTCCAGAGCGAGGTAGAACTTTGGTGGCCCAATGGGTATGGAGAACAGCCACTGTACAACTTACAAATCACCCTGGCGAGTGGTGTAGAAATGTCCACTAAGTCAATCAAGATTGGATTCCGCACTGTGGAACTTGTACAGGATCATGTTGATCCTAACCACTTAGAGAAAGGTAAGATTTCAAGTGCCAGCCTAGTTAGGCGTAGCACGCCTAGGTTGCGGGTTCGATTCTCGCGTGAGCCGGACTTTATTTTCGATAAGATTCGTTCTCGAAATGGCTGGCTTTAGGCTGGCTCAGGATATGAGATCCTGAGCCAGCCTAGTTAGCTTGGAGGGTAGCACGTCTGCCTTGTAAGCGCAAGGTCGAGGGTTTGATTCCCGCCCAGGGCGGATTTTATCCTACACAGATAAGATTTGTTCTCGAAATGGCTGCCTTTCTCCTATTCTGTCTTCCTTCTCGGGACGATAAGAATATAGCTCCTGGAAAGGAACTTAGAGCTTGAGATCTTTATCAGGACCGTATTTAGATGGTGCTCATGCCCCCTAAATACGGCCCGCGAACATTTAGGGACCCCTAATTTCACCACATAACATGCATTTAGGCAGACTCCATTTGTCAAGGGTTTAGGTTTTCCTTGCCTTGGGATCAATTTGATTTGAAGAAAACATTTATTGACCTTCCCCTCCTGAGGTCTTGGATACGGGTCTGAACCTTATATCTACCTCTGTGTTTCTTCCAGGTCGCTATTTCTACTTCGAAGTCAACAAGGTGCCCATCTATTCCAAGGGCTCCAACTTGATTCCAGTGGACGTTCTACCCGAGAGATCCAACAACGAGTCCACTATTCGAGACCTCCTCGTGTCAACTAAGGAGGCTAACATGAACATGCTACGGGTGTGGGGAGGCGGAGTGTATATGAGCGACTATTTTCTATGAGGTAAGCGTAGGACATCCTCTAATGTTGAACGTATAAACAGGCCGAAGAAAAACAGCATAACCCTAACCAGGGAATTACTTAATGTGGAACTATACATATAACAGGAGAAGAGACCAGGCTAACCCCCTAAGCAGCCTAGCTGGCAGTTCTTTCAAAAGGGCTTCTTCTTGCTTTTAAAAAATAAGACAAGTCCTCACGATGGGTTGACTGTGGCCTTCAGGGGACGGAGCCAATTAAAACACGCTAGAGACTATTCATCCGGTGTATGGGTTGATGTAAAAAGATGTCTTTTCTTTATTCTTGCCATCACCATTAGGCTAAATCCGGCCACAAACAACAACCCTGGGCGGATTTCTATCGCTGAACGGATAAGTTCGTTCTCAGGAACGGCCCTGGCTTTGTTCTATTTCTGCCTCATTCCTTCTCTTCTTTTGCTTTCGGACTATAAGACCCTGAAGCTTACAGTTTCCTCTATCAAACCTCTGGGGAAAAAATGAAAAAAGGTCGCAGTGATCTAGGATTTAAAGAGCTCCATTACCCGTAGCTTATATCAGATAGCCCTACCTCAGACTGTAGTGCGTCAAAACACTGTCTTGCGTGAAACAGCAGGGGCGGGTGGGTTCAATCTCTGGCGAGCGATCGATGTATGGAATTTCATGCTCAATATAATTGGGCTGAGTTGGTTTAAGACTTGGTGTGGATTTCACACTAGACTGCAACCTTGTAGATACGACAGTTTCATGTTCATGGCTACATATCTTATGGGCCTGTTAACACTTGAACTTTTAAGTTTAAGTGTGAACAGGGCCCATAAGACTATTGCTAGCTCTCAACATGAAACTGCCGTAACTACAAGTGCAGTCCAGATGGTGAAATAGTCCTCTTAGACCGCCGGTTTTACGAAGTCGGAGTTGGCTTCAATTCTGAATTGAATTAGAGTACTAGTATAGCTCAAATTCCTAATTGTATGGATTGATCTCGATTCTGATTGGCTAACCCCGCTCTAAAGCACTGGGTCTTCTCAACCTGGAGGTGCTGGGCCCTCAAATCCGGCCTCGGGCGGGAAATTGTTTACCCAATCACATTTCTGGACCCCTCTCAATATATTTTATTCTATTTTTTGTTTCAGACATTGCTGACGAGCTCGGTATTACTGATTTATGGCCAAGACAGATGTTGCCTGCAACAATTACCCGGCCACACCTACGTTCCTTGCAATCAGTACCCGCGGTCTGACCAATATCTCAGACGTCCGAAGGGTACAGCATCTCATCCCTGTATAGCGGCTTATGGGGCGGGCAACAATGAATGGAAGGTGCCTACCATAGAAATGGTAGGCGAAAAAAAATGGCCAACATTTTTTTCTCGAACAATAAAGATGTTGATAGCGGGAACTATTAACTGCTAAGGTCTTACGTCCACAATCGAAGAGAGAAGGAAGATAGGATAGGAGAAAAGCGCGGGCCGTTCCGACAATGAACATTATCCTTTCAAGTTAGAATCCGCCCCGGGCGGGATCAACGCGTTGGCCTTTATGCGCTTACAGAGGCAAGATGGGCTAAGGAACCGCTCTTTACCGTAATGTCGCATGGGAATACTTCGCTGGAACTTAAGCTAAGAAAAAAGAAAAGGCATTCGTCCAAACTGTCTCCCCCTTGACATTGGACAATTCCAGAATAGCAAGGCTTTCGCTTCTTTCCTTACTCCTGTTCCTATCCAACATCCTTTTCGATCAGCAAAGCTCTTGCTTGGGAATAGACTAATCGTATTTCAAGCAGAGCCTCGACCCTTAGTTTAGACGTGGATCGCGCCAGGATTCCAATCTTTAGCATAGACCAGCATAGGTTGTCAGGTTGATGATGATAATGCCGATAACGGATTATATGTGATTATGACCCCATTTCCCCTGAAAAACATCTCGGAAATCAAGACAAACCCGTCATATGTGCCTTCACGGGATGAGGTTAATCTTGATGTCAGAGTGGACTGAGTTTATTCGCTTCATAAGGTCCGCAAGTCTATGGGAAAAAAAAAAAAATGTAGAGTGGACTGAGTTTATAACGCTTCATACAAGGGTCGCAGTTTAAGGGCTACAGAGTGTTAACCACCGGGTGGCTGCTAAGGTCTTATATGGCCATGGGCGGCGGTTTACAACCGCTCTTAGCTTCTTCCTCAGGCCGTTCTCCGATCCAGTCGGAGCCAATCGATGGAAGGAAACTTCACCTAAATCAACCGCCCTTCGCTGACTTATAGGCTTTAAAGGCTCGTCCTTAGCCCTGAACCCCGCCACCTCCCCAGGGTCTCCAAAAATATCATCCAGCATCAATACTTCGAACTTAATTTGTTCTTCCTCAATAACCTCGACTTTAATTTGTTCTTCTCATCGAAAAAAAATAGCATTCCACCTTTTAGAAGAAAAGAAGAAAATTCTATTAGAAGCACCAACTTACTCTAATCCACCTAAGAGATGGTTGAATTTTTTGGTGGGATGTAAACCCTTGAGGTTCGACCTAGACGGCCAACTCGAAAACGATGGTCATGACTAAGGGAGGTAGAAAAAGACGAGACAAGTACGAAGAAAAGAAGCAAGGAAAATAAACAAGTCCAAGAACATACAGTAAGAAGAAGAAAGTGAAATCCCATAGGGATAAGTAGAGAAGTAGGACAAGTAAGAAGTTCAAGAACGCATAGTTATAAAAGTAGGAACACAAAGAACAAAAGGAGAAACAGGTAGAAGTATTTCATAGTAGTAGCCGGCCTTATAGAAGAATACCCTATAAAAAGTAAGCAGTAAAGTCACAACTTATCATCGAACAATTCCACATAGGTGTGTATATCAGCTAGACTTGGCAGGTGTGACCGGAGCTATTGTATCTAAGTGGAGCAGCTAGCTGCCGGCAAGCCTTTTGATACAAACCGCTGTGTGGAAATCTCATTCGAACCTCCCATCGAAGTACACTTAATCCGCGTGGACGGAAAACCAGACCGACGCGAACCGGACCTGACGCCTAAGGTCCTGCTCGGTTATTTGTAACAGATCTCCTGGTAGTGGGGCCACAATACCCGTTCTATGTTTTCTACAGAGAAGAAATGAAGACGGTTGTGGTGGGACCGTTATTCGATTTCGGCGATGTTGTTGTTGTTGTTGTTGTTGTTTTGTTGTTGTTGTTGTTTGTTTGTTGTTGTTTTGTTGTTGTTGGACGAAAATATTTTTTATAACCATTTTTTTATCTTTTTTAATCAGGAACATAATTGGTCGGAACACATCACTCGGACGAGATTCGCGATCCCAGTGCCCAAAGCCAAAGGCTTGCCCCGCTTGAAATGGATTCTCGCTTTCCCATTTCAAGAAAGGAGTTGTTGTAGACTGAAAGAGGATAGGCTAGAGGGGTATATAGAAGCTAAAGCCCTGCTATTTTGGAGGCAACAACATGGTCAAGGATATAGCCTTCCGCGACGCCTTGGGAACTGCAAGGGAGGGCCGTGCGAACTAGTTTCGATTTTTTTTTCATTCATGGATGGTGAAAATTGGGTAATGAATGATAGGGGCATATATAACGACATGCCTTAACACCGGTCCCTGTATAAATCGGAAAAGTGAGAGCTAAGGTAACCAGCTGAACTACAATTTATCCCGGCTCATCCCAGTATAACCTCCCTGTTAACCCGAAGTTACACAATTGTATTTCGAGTCGCATAAGGAACAATTTCTCGAGACCAAAAAGCGCTTATATGGACTTTATACTGTACTTTACCAATTTCTTAGATTTCTAATATAAGGTTTTCAAGTAAAGGGGGGAAAATCCGCGAAGTTTTTCAATTAGAATCTTCGTCCTAGATACTACCGCCTCCTCTTTGGCCTTACTTAACCTAAGAACACTTCTATGTAGTGGGCGGATCCTCATCACAC
>NW_007384627.1:5759-15862 GCF_000475195.1 Diaphorina citri | reverse complement strand
AAATCGGAAGTGCTGTCGGACCCTGTCGCGGGTCGGAGATCCATACTGGTGCCTGGCCTCCACGGTTCTGAAGTCGTCAGGAGCACTATCCACTACAGCCACTCTTACCAGGCGCTACTAGGCGCGGTGCACCATAGGGAGGTTGAGATGTGGAGCGACAGAAGACTCCCCTAATCCTTAATACTTAACAAAAAAAAAAAAAAAAAAAAAAAAAAAAAAAAATTTTTCTCCAAAACTGTCTCCCTTGACATTGACAATACCAGAATAGCAGGCTTTAGCTTCTCTCTTCCTTTCTGTCCTATCCTCTTTCGGTCGGCGCAAGGCTCTTGCTTGTTTGAATAGGGTAGTCATCATTTTAGGCAGAGGCCCGCCCTCTAGCTTGGGCGCCGGATCGCGAATGTCTCCGTCTGCGTGATGGTTGGATTCGAATTGATCCGACCCCTTTATTTACAAATTTGTGGGACCCGATTCTCCATTTTAGTTATTGTAAGTATTTACTAAACACCCATTTCTTCATCGGAGGCATGTGGCTTACGCACATAGAGTGTGATCCGAAACGTAAGGTCTCCACGGTCCAAGCCTAATAAAAACCGACACGACAACTCAAGCCCCACGGGAGTCGGAGCACTCCTGTTGGTCTCATCAAATGAAATTAGCTCATCGCCTGATCACATTTTACTACTATTCTCATGCTTTTTTGGAGTGGATAACGAGCTCCTTAACCCCTGAAGGCCACTAAACCTTTTGCCTTTTAAACCTATAAACCTGGAGGCTACAATGTATACTCTTGAATGGTCCTAGGGGCTGTCTCCCGGTATCGCCCTGGCGCGTGCAGACGGTTCGCGTTGCTTCAGAACCGCTACGAATGCCAACACGCGTGACGGGGCCAATATTCTTGGGCCCATGTTAGACCGCCATGTCCGCCACAAGGTCTCTAAAGCTCTAGGACAAGTCGAAACGGTGATTAACCCTCTAGCTATTGATACCTGTCGAACAAGAATCGGACCTCTCACTCATCTAAGCACTATTCGAACAATGGGTAGGACAACCCTAGACATACACGGACGTCTCACCTGAAAACACATCTTTGTCTTTTTTCTTAATCCAGAATCTCTCTTTTTTCACAGCAGAAGGGAGTACTAGGTGTTCGTGTCGAGGGCCCACGGATCACCAATTCTGGCGGGCCGAAGCCATTTGTCCTCCCGCAGCCCAAGTTCAGAGTTGTCTCTGTACCTTAAAATTAGACTAAATAGGTTCTTAAACAGGTGTATTCCCGCGTTAATGCTCTTTGAGATTCCCGGCCGGTGAGTGATCGTCCACTCAGCGACTTCTCATGTGGACTTTTCCAGAGGACAGTCCCAAAATAGACTACCACACCGACACGAGTAGTGTCATCCGGAACTGTCTGCCTGGAAAAGTCCGCATTGGACGGGACTATCACACACACCCAGTAGTAGTCCATCTGGACTGTCCGCTGATCTAGAGTCAACATGGTCAGTCCAGATGGACTATCACTGCCACCGACCGGGTTCTTGTTTTCAATGGACTTCAACAGGAATTGCCAGTTTGGCTATGCGCCCTGTTTGTACGACAGACAAGAACGGTTGCAAGGAATAAGTAAGTCTGATTTACCATCGTGTACCAAGGTGTGGTACCTTGTGTCCGTTGACCAACCCATTGCGGTCCTTTGAGAACCAGCCAGTGACCTTTTTCTTTCCCCTTTTCAAAAGTCTTCACTCTGACCGCTGAGTTGGCGGTAGGGAAGAAGCCACTCCGGGTGGATAGTTTGGTGAATGCTGAGCCTGGTCATGGGGAGATCGAGGTGGTGTCTACCCTTATGGTACCAGCGGTAAGTGGTGCTACCTCGTGGAAATTATTCTAAAAACAGAGTGCAAAGAGTATCGAGCAGGTAGAGGGAAGTGACGATAGATTCTACATAATTTATCGAATCTCTGTGTCAAGTTCGAGAGACTTTGGCTGAAAGAGAGTTGAATAGTGAGTTTCATGTTTTCGGATCTGACTCTTTTTATAAGTAGATAGGCACTTCATGATATTACTTTGTAGGTAGGTACTTGTTCTACTTGTCACAGAACATAGACATTGACAATTTACGAGCATGAAGGTACTTTACTCACCTATTAGAGATATGTACGTGTTTCTGCCCTGTCGTGAACATCATTTATTACACATGTGGTGATATCTCATTGGCATGTTTTTGTGAAAAAAATTGTGTTTATTAGGTAGATAGGCATCTGTCTAGAAAATTTCTAAATTAAAATACCTACGAGTATGTTTCTGTCGGCCCCACCCCACTTTAGGCTGGGTGAGGTTATTATGAGTAGGCGGACAGACGGGTAGATTTTCGGCGAATGGAGGGTAAAATCCTCTCACCAAACCCTTAACAGTTAGCCTTGGGCCCGTCACACATGAAAGCGTAGTCGCGCGACTTTAGTAACGTACATTGGAGGTGACTTTATTTATTTATTTTTGACATTATGGTTGCATAATTCCAGAGCGAGGTAGAACTTTGGTGGCCCAATGGGTATGGAGAACAGCCACTGTACAACTTACAAATCACCCTGGCGAGTGGTGTGGAAATGTCCACCAAGTCAATCAAGATTGGATTCCGTACTGTAGAACTCATACAAGATCATGTAGATCCTAACCACTTAGAGAAAGGTGAGATTTGAGGTGCCAGAGCCTAGGTGGGTTGGAGAGTAACGCTAGGTCACGGGTTCGATTCCTACCCGGGGCGGATTTTATCCTAGATAAGGTTCGTTCTAGAAATGGCTGGCTTTCACCTAACCCGAGCCATTATAGTTAGCTTAAAGGGTAGCGCGTCTGCCTTGTAAGTGCTAAGTCACAAGTTCGATTCCCGCTCGAGCCGGACTTTATGCTAAATAGGTAAGGATCATTCTCGGAATGGCTGGCTTTCTTCTATCCTGAGCCATCCTAATTATCTTTGAGAGTAGCGCATCTGTCTTGTAAGCACTAGGTCGCAGGTTCGATTCCCGCCCAGGCCGGATTTCATCCTAAACAGATAAGGTTCATTCTCGAAAATCTCGGAATGGCTGGATTTCTCGGATTCTATCCTTCTTCTTAAGATATCGAGACGATAAAACCTCCGTTGATTCCGTTGTTACAGTTCCCTCTATCAAACTTCATTATTATGGCCTTGATTTTCACGTTCGTACAAGAACGGCACACACTGCTCATCAATCCGGGAACAAACAATGTTCCTGTACACTTGGAAAATCCCAGATCCTTATAAATATCTACTTGTGTATTCCAGGTCGCTATTTCTACTTCGAAGTCAACAAGGTGCCCATCTATTCCAAGGGCTCCAACTTGATTCCAGTGGACATTCTACCCGAGAGATCCAACAACGAGTCCACTATTCGAGACCTCCTCGTGTCAACTAAGGAGGCTAACATGAACATGCTACGGGTGTGGGGAGGCGGAGTGTATATGAGCGACTATTTCTATGAGGTAAGCGTAGGGACATCCTCTAATGTGGAACTATAAACAGGGAAGAAAACAGCTAACCCTAACCAGGGACATCTACTAATGTGGAACTATACATATAAACAGGGAAGAGACCAGCTAACCCCCTAAGCCAGTGGACATTCTACCCGAGAGATCCAACAACGAGTCCACTATTCGAGACCTCCTCGTGTCCACTAAGGAGGCTAACATGAACATGCTACGGGTGTGGGGAGGCGGAGTGTATATGAGTGACTATTTCTATGAGGTAGGGACATCTACTAATGTGGGACTATAAACAGGGAGGAAAACAGCTAACCCTAACCAGGGACATCTACTAATGTGGAACTATACGTATAAACAGGGAGGAGACCAGCTAACCCCAACCAGCCTAGCTGGCAGTTCTTCAAAGGGCTCTCTCTGCTTTTAAAAAATAAGAACAAGTCCTCACGATGGTTGACTGTGGTTCAGGACGAGCCAATTAAACACGGCTAGAGACTATCATCCCGGTGTATGGTTGATGTAAAAAGATGTCTTTTCTTTATTCTGCCATCACCATTAGGCTAAATCCGCCACAACAACAACAACCCTGGGCGGATTTTATCCTGAACGGATAATGTTCGTTCTCGGGACGGCTGGCTTTGTCCCATCCTGTCTTCCTTCTCTCTTTGCTTTCGGAACGATAAGACCTTGGAAGTTACAGTTTCCTCTATCAAACCTCTGGGGAAAAAATGAAAAAGGTCGCAGTGATCTAGGATTTAAAGAGTCCATTACCCTACTTATATCAGAGAGCCCTGTAGTAGTCAGAACACTCGCCTGGTGAAACAGCAGGGCGTGGGTTCAATCTCTGGCGATGCGATCGATGTATGGAATTTCATGCCCAATATAATTGGCTGAGTGGTTTAAGACTTAAGACCGCGTTTTACGAAGTCGGAGTTGGCTTCAATTCTGAATTGAATTGAGTACTAGTATAGCTCAATCCTAGTTTGATCTCGATTCTGATTTGGTAATCCCCGCTCTAAGAGCACTGTCTCTCAACCCGGAAGTGCTGGGTTCAAATCCCACTCGGGCAGAAATTTTTTACCCAATCACATTTCTGGACCCTCTCAATATAATTATGTTATTCTATTTTTTGTTTCAGACATGTGACGAGCTCGGTATACTGATATGGCAAGACACGAGTCCACTATTCGAGACCTCCTCGTGTCAACTAAGGAGGCTAACATGAACATGCTACGGGTGTGGGGAGGCGGAGTGTATATGAGTGACTATTTCTATGAGGTAAGCTCAGGGACATCCACTAATAGACGTAGTGCGTAGTGGTCAAGACTTACCACTGAGAGGTAAAATACAAAATAAATGCCGTTTCTTTGTGTTATTTTATCACAACTTTTGTGCTCACTGCAGGATTTTCCAAATATCTCATTGATCTAGAACCCAATGTTTGCCTACCATGCTGGCACCGGTCGCTATGCGCATTTATAGTACATAGCTACTCTTTTTCCTCATGAGGCTAAGTGGGCCCCTCAACAGCCAGTCACGGAATCAACCATTTGCATGGTACAATTTTTTTCATCTCACCGGGAATTGAACCCGAGTTTCCCGAGTGGAAGGTGAGGCGAGGGCAGTGACCAACGACACCATGGGAGCTGATCTATGCTGGCAGTATAATCATGGTATATTCTATTCTATTTATGTTTCAGACATGTGATGAGCTCGGCATACTGATATGGCAAGATATGATGTTTGCCTGCAACAATTACCCGGCCACACCTACGTTCCTGCAATCAGTACGGTCTGAAATATCTCAGACTGTCCGAAGGGTACAGCATCATCCCTGTATAGCGGTATGGGCGGGCAACAATGAAATGGAAGGTGCTACCATACAGAAATGGTAAGGGAAAAAAAATCGCCAACATTTTTTCTCGAAAATAAAGATGGTTGATAGCGGGAACTATAACTGCTAAGGTCTTATCGTCCCGAAATCGAAGAGAGAAGGAAGATGGGTACAGCATCATCCCTGTATAGCGGTATGGGCGGGCAACAATGAAATGGAAGGTGCTACCATACAGAAATGGTAAGGGAAAAAAATCGCCAACATTTTTTCCCGAAAATAAAGATGGTTGATAGCGAACTATACAACTGCTAAGGTCTTATCGTCCCGAAATCGAAGAGAGAAGGAAGACAGGATAGGAGAAAGCCGGCCGTTCCGACAATGAACATTATCCTTTCAAGTTAGAATCCGCCCCGGGCGGGACTCGAACGCGTGGCCTAGCGCTTACAGAGCAAGCACACTACCCTCCTAGGCGGGTGATGTATCTTCACAAGAACCAATTCATTCGGTTTCTCTCGCCATCATAGATCTGCTTCTAAAGATTAACTTTTGAAGCGCCTAAAAGGGGGGAAATGAACTTTTGAATATAACCTTTAGATTCTTTAACCCTTTCGTGTCATATTTCAGGTATATTCGTGAAAACCCAGAGCTCTATTACAAGGAATACGCCGAGCTTTATGTTAACACATTGAAGCCCATTGTCCTCCAATATGACCCTACTCGGCCCTATTTGACATCAAGTCCGACCAATGGAATCGAGAGTGAAAAGGCTAAATATGCCCTGGCCGACAATCCGTACAGCAATATATACGGAGATAGTAAGTACAAGGGGTTAGAAGTGATAGGTACTTACTTTTTTTAGCTTTGATCAAGCGTGCCGGGAGGCGCGGGAACGTCAAGGGTTCGAAGCGCCTGCATAAAAAAGAAACATCTCCAGAAAACAACATCACATTAGGGAACCCCTGCTCCATCTTCCAAGTTTAAACTTCTGGTCTTATAACGGGTCCCTCGCAGCCTCAGGGACACTGCTTGTATTATCGCTATTTCAACGCTATATCCACCCTGATAACTGGCTGACGCACTTGTTCCATTTTGCACTTATTGTTGAGGCTATTCTTTTCAGGAAGGATGTTGTTTAATTTCAGCTCATAACTACGACTATTATCAAAACCTCTGGGACCCCTCCACCGCCCCAAAGTCCCGATTCTGCTCGGAATTCGGTATTCAGTCGCTCCCCCAACTATCCACCTTCCAGAAGGTAGCTACCGAGGCTGACCTAGCCTCTTGGCGGACTCCGTTCTTCGATTCTCGCCAACATTTGGCGGGCGGTACCGGTATTCTGGAATCGTCGGTGGGCCACCAATTTGAGATCGGGAATTTGACGCTGGAATACTTCGCATATTTGAGTCAGGTGAGACTGTAGTTCTGACGCTGGAATACTTCGCATATTTGAGTCAGGTGAGACTGTAGTTCTGACGCTGGAATACTTCGCATATTTGAGTCAGGTGAGACTGTAGTTCTGACGCTGGAATACTTCGCATATTTGAGTCAGGTGAGACTGTAGTTCTGACGCTGGAATACTTCGCATATTTGAGTCAGGTGAGACTGTAGTTCTGACGCTGGAATACTTCGCATATTTGAGTCAGGTGAGACTGTAGTTCTGACGCTGGAATACTTCGCATATTTGAGTCAGGTGAGACTGTAGTTCTGACGCTGGAATACTTCGCATATTTGAGTCAGGTGAGACTGTAGTTCTGACGCTGGAATACTTCGCATATTTGAGTCAGGTGAGACTGTAGTTCTATTGGAGTAGGCACTTGTGTATACTGCCCAAACAGAACTAAAGGCTCTAAAAAGTCCCTTTACCCCAGTATTAGTTATGTTAGGCAATAGCCGTAATAGTAGTAGGTGGACTGTTGGATACGACCAGATACGATTTCTAGCCTTAGGACGCAGATTTGATTCCAGCCCTAGACGAAATTTATGCTAATCAGATAAGGTTCGTTCTCGGAACGGCAGGCTTTCTCCTATCCTGTTTTTCTCTCTTCGCTTTCGGAACGATAAGACCTTGACAGTTACAGTTCCCCCTATCAAACCTCTTACAAGAAAGAAGGTCGCTTTGTAAAAGGTATATGCCATTTCATCCTAGGAATTATTTAATTCCGAGAAATTTGATACTGCCCTGTGGAGTTCACATTTTCCCTCTAACTTTTCCTCTTTTCTGCACAGATCTACCAGGCTGGTGCTATCAAGACCATCACAGAGCAGATGAGAAGAGACAAGGGCGTACTCAGAGAAGATGGCAGTGGGCACAACATGGGTGCCCTCTATTGGCAACTCAACGATGTGTGGCAAGCCCCTACTTGGTCCTCTATTGGTAAGTTTTACGTTCTACCTAACCCTCAGCCGAAACCACTATTGGCAAATCAAGATGTGTGGCAAGCCCCTACCTGGTTCTCTATTGGTAAGTTTTGCGTTCTACCTACATAACTCTCAGCCAAAACACACAACATAGGCGCCCTCTATTGGCAACTCAACGATATGTGTGGCAAGCCCCTACCTGGTCCTCTAGTGGTAAGTTTAATTTTACTTTTTTGAAGAGGTTTGATAGAGGGAACTCTAACTGTTAAGGTCTTATCGTCCTGAAATCGAAGAGAGAAGGAAGATAGGATAGGAGAAAGGAAATAATTGAAAAAATGTAATCGTTGGTCCTTAGAATAAAATATAATGCAATTCCGCCAGTAGAAAGACTAGGGAACACACTGGCGCAGGGTAAAAAATCAAATACTGATCCGCAGAATAAATGAATTAGATTCATCACCGCATATTTTTATTAACATGATCGGCTTGTGGCGATCTTGGTTCTGGTAACGTACCTGCCCATCTCATCTCGACTACTCCCTACGAGATCAAACCAACGAAAACCACACGACCTAGCTTTAACCTTGTAGATTCTTTTTTTTTTTTTTTTTCTATCCACACTTTGGGATTACCAGCCCGACCCCCTGTAATTTGTCCCTCCTATGGTCGGATTGTAAGGGAGGATTTCTTTACCTCTCTCCAACCTCACCGCCCTTCCCGTTTGCTTTATCGCTCTTCCAACTACACGCCCTTCCGGTACGGTGAGCACTTTAAAACAACCGGTTTTGGTTTACCAGCCGGGCTAGTGGGGATCCCAACTTTTCCGACTGCTTTTTCGGCTGGGGCAGACTTATACCTCTTTTTCCATTTCTTCTTTAAACAAAAAAAAAAAAAAAAAAAAAAAAAACTTATTTATTTATGTTTTTTTTACACTGTAATGAGTTTGTCAGTATACTAAAGTCCTGCATAGTTGCCAGTGTGACGATTAGGAGTGTTTGGTCTTGGATACCTAGTTGGTAGTACAACTTAGGTATAGTGAAATGAAAGGGGGGTGGAAGCCCAGATATCTTCTCGTACCACTTTTCTCTCCTACACACTCTCGTGTCACACTACCACTTAAGTGTCAGACTGCCTCCCGTCGAAAGAACGACTGCTGTACCGGACTAGCTTTACCCTCTCTTTTGATACTACAACTTCTCTTAAAAGTTTAAAGACGGGTCCAGTTCCGCTTGGTCCGGAAAGGCACTATGTAAAGCAGAAAAGGAGTAGAAACAACAAAATAATAATAATAATAAAATAATGCTCGGGAATTTTATGTAGATCCATCTTGGAACTGGTTATCAACCTGGTCACACATCCTGCAACCCTTTAGGAAATATCTGTCGTATTTTTTTTCTTCAATAAAATGGAACTAAAGTCCCAGGAGTAGTATGGAACCATCTCAAGAACTCCCCCCGGTTATATCTATCAACCCGAGGTACTCTCCCCGCCCTGGAGCCTCCCCCCCACACCAGAGATGCCGACTTGAAACTACATCATTCGCCGTTATATCCACTACTCGCCTTACCCCTCATTGAGCCTGTCCCCAAACCAATCCTGAAAAACACTTGACTTAATGAAAGGACAAAATGCTTCACTTTTAAATTTTACACTTGTATTTATATTAGGATAAAAAAGAGCGGAAAGGGGCACGTGTCTGCCCAAAGCAAGCAAAAAGCAGTCGGAGAGTTAGTTCGGGATGGATCTCACTAACGAAACACGACTCCTAAACCCAAAAACCGATAGTTTAAAATGCGTGGTTGGAAATCATATAGAAATCGTTACCATTAAGTCCGACCAAATATGAGGGACAAATATTAGGGGTCGGTGCATGTACATGTATTTTGGAAGGCCTGTTTTTTTGATTTTTTTTTTTTCTTTTTTCTGCTCCACAAAGTAGCGGCAAACATAGAGCGTCGTTACTTTGTCAGATATGTAATCCCTGAGCACACCAGACACAGCTTCGTATGGGCAATGGAAGGATGGTGAAATGGTGTCACTGATCTCCTCAAAAGTGTGAGGATTTGACCTGCACACAGTAAGGTGCGTATGCTGAGCCAATGATACCATTTGTAATACCTCTCCAGATAAACTAGTAAGTTTGTCCTGTGAAGGTCTTCATGCCCTACTCTGCAATCTTTTGTCCGCTTTATCCTGCCCCCGCTTCCTTTATAACGCGAGGCTTTTATCACTTGTAAAAGGTCAATGGTAGTATAATTAGACGCTTTTTTTTTATTTTTTAATTTTTATTTATTTAATTTTAATCAAGTCGGTGTCTTATTTATTTTTAACCGGTCGGGATCATTCGCGATCCGGCGACCAATCTAGGGACGGCCCCACCTAAAATAGGACTTTCCCTATTACGGCAAGGAGCCTTGCCGAACCA
>NW_007384627.1:0-2381 GCF_000475195.1 Diaphorina citri | reverse complement strand
GTATTAATATAACTCTCCCAGGTCTTTACAACTAACCCAATTTTTTAAAGACGGGCTCACCTAAACCCTTGGGTCGTGAAGGCCCAACCTCTGTCACGAGAATCTCGCCCCTATGGTTTAGTCCTTAGCTCTAGTTTGATCCTACTCGATATGATCATGAAGTTCAAGTTAATCTTAACTTCGGTTGAGGCTGAAGCATTTTGCGTCCAAGAATTAGAATTTGGTGAGTCGGTTAATAATAACCCGATACTTTAAGGTATGTAGCTAGCGTAGGCGGTCCTCTAACTTTGGGTGCGGGACACAAAGTGGTCCGCTCACAAGACTGATGATGTCACGAGAGACTATATTCATCCCATTACCTTGAGAAATTTAGGACTAGTGACCGCTGGAAAAAGTAAAAAAGGGGTCTCCAAACTATCTCCCTTTGACATTGAAGGTTCCAGAATAGCAAGGCTTCCGTTTCTTCTCTTCCTTCTGTCCTGAACCCTGTTTTTCGGTCGGCAGGGCTCTTGCTTGTAATAGGCAAGTCCTATTTGTAGGCGGGTCCCAACAACAACAACACCGCCTAAATCGGATTACCACTACCGTCTTATATTCCCTTTTCTGTAGAAAAATGTAGTTGGGTATGTGGCCCTACTATCAGAGATCGGCACAAATTAACCGAGCAGGACTTGGTGTCAGTTCGGTAGGCACTCCTGACACAAGAATAAAAAATTTTACGTCCTCTCTCCCGGGAAACTTCTTGGACGGTCGATGCCGACCAACCCCAATCGACCAGAGGAGGGACAATATGCATATCAAGGTGTAAATACATCTACAGGGGACCAATCCCAATCGACAAAAGGAGGGACAAATATAGGGGTGAATCATCTACAGGGATGGAGTATCTTTATCAGTGAGTATATGGTGAGGCGGAGGGTGGTGGGGCATCGTACAAGTACAATCGGAGGAATCACCTGTGTCCTACAAAAAAGAGCCTTATCACCTGGAGCCAACCAACCTAGAGAGCCCATCTTACAGGTGACCTTAGTTCCAACCTCCGGGAACCTTATCTACCCGTGGAACAACTGAAGCTGTCATCTTTATCGCTGGACTTATGTGTTCATCTATAAATAATTCCTAGACCTAAGGTTCACATGTCCTTGTAACAAACAAAGGGCCTAACTACTCGTTTATTCTATTTTTTGTTTCAGACATGTGACGAGCTCGGTATACTGATATGGCAAGACATGATGTTTGCCTGCAACAATTACCCGGCCACACCTACGTTCCTGCAATCAGTACGGTCTGAAATATCTCAGACTGTCCGAAGGGTACAGCATCATCCCTGTATAGCGGTATGGGCGGGCAACAATGAAATGGAAGGTGCTACCATACAGAAATGGTAAGGGAAAAAAATTGCCAACATTTTTTCCCCAAAATAAAGATGGTTGATAGCGGGAACTAATATTGCTAAGGTCTTATCGTCCCGAAATCGAAGAGAGAAGGAAGATAGGATAGGAGAAAGCCGGCCGTACCGACAATGAACATTATCCTTTCAAGTTAGAATCCGCCCCGGGTGGGACTCGAACGCGTGGCCTAGCGCTTACAGAGCAAGCACACTACCCTCCCAGGCGGGTGATGTATCTTCACAAGAACCAATTCATTCGGTTTCTCTCGCCATCATAGATCTGCTTCTAAAGATTAACTTTTGAAGCGCCTAAAAGGGGGGAAATGAACTTTTGAATATAACCTTTAGATTCTTTAACCCTTTCGTGTCATTTTTCAGGTATATTCGCGAAAACCCAGAGCTCTACTACAAGGAATACGCTGAGCTTTATGTTAACACATTGAAGCCCATTGTCCTCCAGTATGACCCTACTCGGCCCTATTTGACATCAAGTCCGACCAATGGAATCGAGAGTGAAAAGGCTAAATATGCCCTGGCCGACAATCCGTACAGCAATATATACGGAGATAGTAAGTACAAGGGGTTAGAAGTGATAGGTACTTACTTTTTTTAGCTTTGATCAAGCGTGCCGGGAGGCGCGGGAACGTCAAGGGTTCGAAGCGCCTGCATAAAAAAGAAACATCTCCAGAAAACAACATCACATTAGGGAACCCCTGCTCCATCTTCCAAGTTTAAACTTCTGGTCTTATAACGGGTCCCTCGCAGCCTCAGGGACACTGCTTGTATTATCGCTATTTCAACGCTATATCCACCCTGATAACTGGCTGACGCACTTGTTCCATTTTGCACTTATTGTTGAGGCTATTCTTTTCAGGAAGGATGTTGTTTAATTTCAGCTCATAACTACGACTATTATCAAAACCTCTGGGACCCCTCCACCGCCCCAAAGTCCCGATTCTGCTCGGAATTCGGTATTCAGTCGCTCCCCCAA
>NW_007384626.1:1366-3713 GCF_000475195.1 Diaphorina citri | reverse complement strand
ACCTATTATTATTATTTTAATCTTTATGTCAAAATTTCAACATTCCACCCTGAATGATGGTGAACATAGTTTGTGGGGCGGATAAGAAGAAGTGAAGTGTGATCCAATTCTTGTTATTATCTCTAAGGTATAAGATATTCTTCTTTAGTAATACCTCTGTTTGGAATTAAAACATCTTGAGATGTATACGTACATAGATATTTTATTCAAAAGGAAAAAGAAAAATTCCTCAATGGAAAGGTGTTCATTATTGATAGATATCTATACCTATCTACATACATAATGACTTAAAAACATAGTAGGTATATTATGGTTCAAATAAATACAAACATAGGCCCTGTCTTGTCTGCATAACTTATTACCTAGATGTAGATTACAAGAAATAATTTCCTCAGTGATACACATAATGACTTAAAAACATAGTAGGTATATTATGGTTCAAATAAATACAAACATAGGCCCTGTCTTGTCTGCATAACTTATTACCTATAGATGTAGATTACAAGAAATAATTTCCTCAGTGATACTCTAGAAACGAGGGATGAATGGGGGTTGAGCAGCAACAAGGTGTCGGTATTTAAGAAAAGGCAAACCATTTTGCATTTTGTTCATCCATTCAGTGTAGGTTATTACGAGATGTAGGTACCTACACTGTGGGCTATGTCGCTATGGGTCACTACGAGTACCTTACGGTTACTGCAGAGGCCTGGCGTGTGCAGTTCAAGCCTTTCCGGCAACTGTAACGTATATGGTGTTAGATTCAACAACATTCATGAGCAATGTTTCGCTTGTGATACATACCGTCATTGCGATACTCATCATGATAAGAACTTAAACACTCTAATGCTCTATCCTACAAGTCTGAGATCTACTTCCCTGGTTGTGATATTGTGTGAGATGCCGCTGTTCTTATTATGATGTACCTCAGTAGAATACTTACCTACACATCACGATAAAGTGTTGATATACATGACACGCTCACTGGTTCACACATAACTTACAGTGACAAAAATATATTGTGGGCCAGACAGTGGCGAACTATGAGGGTAAGAGTAACACATTAGAGACTGTCCTGACTGTCTGGGCGTCTGAAACTTTTTGCATTTGTCTCAAACCTCATTGGACCAGGAAGACACAGCGAAGTAACTTTAGAGTTAGAGATCCAGTGGCGTAGCGTGTATGTATGGCGTGTATGGCGGCCATACAACTCAAAAGTTCACTCTAATGCCCATAAATATTAATGGCATGTACTGTGATGGGACTTGGTAGACCTGTGCATGAGCCCTACAAGCCCTACACTTGAATTTAGACCACGCTACGCCACTGACAGCAGGAGAGAAAAACATTGGTAGTGATGTGTGTGTACATACATTTTTCATGTTTATTGATTAGATGCAGCAGGTTATTATTAGGTATGCAATATTTGCTCTTCTACAGCCTCCAGGTTTCTGCCTCTTTTTCCTTTTTCTCTTTATTTTCTCTCCCTTTTCTTTCCCATTTTCATTCTTCCTCTCCTAACGCTTCCTCTCATTTTCCTCTTTCTCCTTCCCCTATTTTTTCTTCTTTCCCTCTTATTCCTTTTCACTTCCTTTCGGTTATTTGATCTTTATCATAGGTATCTACTCTCTTTTCATTTTTTCTTGCTCAGCAGTCTTATCTCTCTCTCTCTCTACTCCCTTTCTCTTATTTTCTCTCTTACTCTTTATTTTCTGCTAGATATTTTTTCCTCACAAATTAAATGTTTGATAACAATAATAAGCAGTTACCCAGATTGCTAGAAACTTCAACAATAACCATTTCATCCAATTAAAAAATATTCTAGCTAGATAGATACCTAGTAGGTAGGTATAGCTACCTACCCACCTACCTAACCAGATGCATGAAGTCCTTTGGGAGTGGGCTGTTTTTTTTTTCGAGGTAGATATTAAAAAAGCGTTCATTTAAAAAGAAAAAGTAGATATGTAACTAGCGTCAACTGTAGCCACAATTCTAGAGACGGACAGCGATGGGATAAATAAAAATTAGAAATTAAAAAAAAAAAAAAAAAAAACAAATAAAAAAAAACATATTTTGGGTTCAGAAACTTATATCAAAACCCCTGTTTCTTTTTCCCTTACCCTCCTGTAACAAACAAATATTTACATGAGGAGGTAATGTTTTCAGTGCGCGAAGGTGATTACCTCTAATCTCATGGACATGATGGAAAATGTTCCATGACAAAGGATATAAGGTAGGTATTAGGATAGGATAGGTATGTATGATAACCTAGGTAGGTAGGTAGGTAGGTAGGTATGTAGGTAGGTATAGGTAGGGTAATAGGTATACACGGTAGTATAAATGAGGGAAT
>NW_007384626.1:0-1287 GCF_000475195.1 Diaphorina citri | reverse complement strand
ACATCATTATCAATCAAAGACTTGGCTACACCTTACTATGAACACGACATTTTCCTATAGCTACAGTCTGTACCAAATGTTACACTTAGTGCCCGTGTTATCCAGGTCGAAAACATCGGAGAAATTTAGATTGTTAGGACAATTACGAAGTTGGTCGAGCCTTTGACAAAGCTAATTTCCCAGAAACATGAACTTTTCAACGTGGGGTGGTCCAGATGGGCATGACGGTTAATGACAGTAGTTCAGACAAGTTGAACTGTTTTACTAACCGAGTTTGCCAGTAGAGGCTTTTTTGGCCCATTTCCTTTTTTCAGATAGGTATGACGCGGGCAATACTTTGAACACAGTCAGTGGGTAACTATGGTTCCATAGCTTCTTATACTTAAGTTTAGGAGCAATAGACAAGGCGACTATGAACCTATCATGTCGTAACATCCTTGTGCAATGCGTCCTGTTTATGTATTTGTGTCCTCAGGAACTTGAAGACAACTCCTACCCCAGCGGTACTCAACATAAACTTACTTTCAGTACAGAACTACAGACATGTGAGGGGGACAAGAGCAACTTTATCAACAGGTAACACTCTACAAGGTTTTATGACAGCTTGCCTTTTTCTCTGAAATTTATGTGACCTTCTCAATTTTCCTCATAAGGCTGAGTGTACCCTGTCATAGTCAGCATGTCATGTCCTAAGCGATCATACGTCCAACTGCAACTCCACTGGTGATCTGGTGCATTCTGTTTTTTTTTTTATGATGTTATTTATTGTGACAGGAAAATGAGCTCTTTCCCCAAGGAGTAGGTACTTAAAAATGCAAGCATAGGTAGGTACTTAAAAATGCAAGCAAAGTAGTAAATATCAAAGTTATTTTTAACAAATTACCTGTGTCTTAGGATTAGGTAGGTCACTTGAAGAAGGTCTCAGGTGAGTGTTTAACAAATTACTTTTGATATTAGGATTAGGTAGGTCACTTGAAAAAGGTCTCAGGTGAGTGTTTAGTTTGAGAAGCACTGTGTGAGTGTGGAAGTTCTTAATATGTTTATTAGTCTGGCTTCTACATCCTTTCCCAGGTGAGCAATAGAGCACTCTGCCCTTCCGGTGAAGCACTTCACTGTTCATTGATTATAAAATCATACTGAGGTAATATGGGCTATACTCAAAGAATATTGGCTATATTATAGGTACTTATACCCAGGTAATATAGGCTATATTATAGGTACTTATACCCAGGTAATATAGGCTATATTATAGGTACTTATGAGCTCAACCGGAGTATAAGTTGTCAT
>NW_007384625.1:2251-3715 GCF_000475195.1 Diaphorina citri | reverse complement strand
GTTAGGTTAAACACAGAAAGGACCGGGCATCGATCAGGTGGGTATTTGTTCAGAAGCAGAAGTCAATGGAAAGTTGCTGTCACAAATGAGCAGTGACCATTGTTCTTATAGGGTTAGGTTGCTTGATGCATATCTGGTGGTAGAAATATTAGCCGATTTAATATTTGGTATTAGATCGTTTCCAGGGACGGCACGTGGAGCCGCTTTCTGTGTCCCCATAGGGTTGGGTTAAACACAGAAAGGAGCTTTCACAATTTGAGCAGTGACCACTGACCACTGCTCTTAAAGGGTTAGGTTAAAAACGAAAATGTCATCAAAATAATAAGTTTTATTCTTTCATTCTTTAGAAAACTAGCATAAGTTATGCCTTCTGAATAATTACCATCAGGTGTCCTACGATCAGTTGACGGCCAACATCAACGTGACCCCAAAATACCTGGTGGAGCATCTGGACCCGCGGTTCGCCGAAAGCTTCAAAGAGAACGGAACGTACACCATGAAACAATACGTTGAGGCGAACCGCCTAGAGCCGCGTCGCATCCTAATAGACGGTCTGCCACTTAGCGGCAAAACGCGACTCGCGACGAAACTGTGTCCTACGATCAGTTGACGGCCAACATCAACGTGACCCCAAAATACCTGGTGGAGCATCTGGACCCGCGGTTCGCCGAAAGCTTCAAAGAAAACGGAACGTACACCATGAAACAATACGTTGAGGCGAACCGCCTGGAGCCGCGTCGCATCCTAATAGACGGTCTGCCACTTAGCGGCAAAACGCGACTCGCGACGAAACTGTGCACACACTACAACTTGCACTATCTGACGCCAGAGACGATCGTGCAGCTCTACAGAGACCTGCTGACCGGACGGGAACGCGATTTGAAGGCGAAGATGAAGGAGAGAAGTCTGGACGAAGCGACACGGGAGGGGGAGAACCAAGAGGAGGAATCTGAGAATGTGGACGGAGAAGAGTTGAAGAATGTGCAGAAGAAACTGGTGGATTTGAAACACACCTTGTACGAAGGTAATGGACAGACCAACCTCAGTAGTGTAGTGGTTAGTGGACTTCGGATCTAGAGGTTGGTGGTTCGAGTCCAAGTCAAGCCATAAAATTTAGCGTAGTGCATGAAGCAGGGAACGACATTAATTTGTGTCGAGCATTTATGCTTAGCACAATTAAAATTCCTTTGACACTGGTGTCCTGTATGGTCATGAAGAAGAAGAAGTATTAGATTTTCTGTTCTTTCTTAACACAATTAAAATTCCTTTTTAAATTACATCCAGTCCGTCCTTCCTTTATTTTTAAGGCAATGGGCAGATATCGGACGAAAAAGTGATGCTCTTTAAACTACTGTCTGAGTTTTCCAGGCCGCTTGCCTCACATCATTGATACACGTTACGCAGGAAGTGTACGGTCAAAGCTAAGCCAGTGCAGCCAGTGTGATAAGGGCTTGAGCCTATAGG
>NW_007384625.1:0-2192 GCF_000475195.1 Diaphorina citri | reverse complement strand
AAAAAAAAAAACAATTTAGCGTAGTACATTAAGCAGGGAACGACATTTGTGTCGAGCATTTATGCTTAACACAATTAAAATTCCTTTGACACTGGTGTCCTGTATGGTCATGAAGAAGAAGAAGTATTAGATTTTCTGTTCTTTCTTAACACAATTAAAATTCCTTTTTAAATTACATCCAGTCCGTCCTTCCTTTATTTTTAAGGCAATGGGCAGATATCGGACGAAAAAGTGATGCTGGGGATCCTGGCCGAACTGTTCACGTTCAAGAAGATCATCAATATAGGATATGTGTTGGATGGATGGCCAGAGACGTGTGAGCTGGTCAAGGAAGCGTTTGAAAATAATGAGACCATGGCTCCAAGTAAGTTTTAATAGACCAGCCACTCGCTTGACTCGCTATCAGGTAGACCAAGCAAGCGGCCCTGATCAGGCTGGCCCTAGGGTATCTCTTCTCAAAAGCTCTGATATGTCTGAGTGAAAAAAATTAGGTTAGTTTGCATTTCCATGCCTTAATGGGGGGCACTCACACTTACACCGTCTGACGGTCTGACAGGCCCAGTTTTGACGGATCTAGATCTGTCAGACCACCGGAACGTGTACGGAGGAAAAAGCTTCCGACTTCAATCAGGTCCTCTGAGAGATATAGAAATTGGGAGCTAGATCAGTCCCACATAGAAATTGGGAGCTAGATCAGTCCCACATAGAAATTGGGAGCTAGATCAGTCCCACATAGAAATTGGGAGCTAGATCAGTCCCACATAGAAATTGGGAGCTAGATCAGTCCCACATAGAAATTGGGAGCTAGATCAGTCCCACATAGAAATTGGGAGCTAGATCAGTCCCACATAGAAATTGGGAGCTAGATCAGTCCCACATAGAAATTGGGAGCTAGATCAGTCCCACATAGAAATTGGGAGCTAGATCAGTCCCACATAGAAATTGGGAGCTAGATCAGTCCCACATGGAAATTGGGAGCTAGATCAGTCCCACATCTACAGTCGGAGTGTTGCCGGCTTAATACATAGAAAGGTGCGTCCAAACACAGTCGACGCGACGGCCGTCTACTCATCGATCGATGTGTGTTGACGTCGATCGACGTGTGGACTCCACTGTGGACATACCTTAATAAAGCTGTAACGAAATGAAAATACGAGATATAAGTATAGGACTATAGGAAAACTATAAGAATCAAGGAGCGGTTATTATCAGGACAGTATGAAAGCTAAAATTTTCCGACAAAGTAAAATAACGCGAAGTTCTACAAGACAGAGTGTAGCCACAAAGCTTCTTTTCAGATATCTTTATTTCTTTTCAGATATCTTTATCCGTCTCGATGTGCAAGAAGAGTTGTGCCTGCGGCGAATCTACGACCTTCCTGAGGATTATCTCAAGACTCATCCAGTCGATGAGACCATCCTGGTAGATCGGATATTCGCCTATCGGAATAGAAACAAAGACGCCGCGTCCACACTGACGAGCTACTTCGAGAGCGCGGAATTCCCGGTGCGGATATTCATTCTGGATGCCAATCAGGAGGTAGGAACTTACTTTTGTCAATGATATTCCTATAATCATATTTCAGTGTACAGCACCCCGACGTTGCTTTAAGGTTGAATAGAATATACTTTAAGCTGTGTCCACACATAGTCGATTGACGTCGACTGAAACCGTACACTACTTCGACAATATAGATTCACTCACCTCGTCGGTCGACGATCAATCGACGCGGATGACTATGTTTGGATATAGGTACCATTACGCGTATTTTTCATGTGAAATCTGAAACAATGTCCCCTCTTTTGAAGCCAGTTCCCAACAGTGGATCAGTTCTAACTTAGTATATTTATGTTCCAAGCACATATTTTTCTCTCTTCTCCTTCTTCTTCTTCCCCTCCTTCTTCCTTTCATCCTCCTCATTCTTCTCCTATCGGTTCTTTCTTCTCCTCCTCCTCCTATTTCTTCCTTCTCTTCTTCTACTCCTTCTCCTTTTTCTTCTTCTAATTCCGTAGTAATCACTCCCCACGCAGATCAACTTCCACCGTCTTCGCTTCGACATCGGACCGGCGCGGGACGCCAAATTCTGGATCCCGATCCTCGGCTTAGACACGTCCGAACCCGCCGAAGAGACCTCCGACCCGTCACGCGAAACCCACGGGGCGATGAGCGAAGCGGACGCCCGCCAGCTGAAA
>NW_007384624.1:0-3715 GCF_000475195.1 Diaphorina citri | reverse complement strand
GGGGGGGGGGGGAAGAAAAAGGAAAAATCAGACAGAGATGTGAGGAAGGAGAGAAAGGAAAAGAGATTGCTCAGATGAGAAAAGGTAGGGGTAGAGAGAAGAAAAAGTTTGGTGAGGAAAATAAAGTAGAAAGGGGATGGGAAAAAGAGAGAGAGAAAAAATAATAATAATGGAAGGGATAGGACGAGAGGAAGAGAAAGTAATGGGGTGAAAGAATAGAAGGAACAGGAACTCGAGGAGGAGGAGAAGAAGGAGAAGAAGGAGGAGGAGAAGAAGAAGAAGGAGAAGAAAGAGAAGAAGAAGAAGAAGAAGAAGAAAAAAAGGGTAAGAAAGAGGGTGATGAGAAAAAAAGAGGAAGGATGAGGATGAGGAGAAGGAATATAGGGAGGAAGAAGAAGAGGAAAATAAAGAAGAAAGAAGTGAGGAAGGAGAAGAAGAAGAAGGAAGAGAGAAATAGAATAAGAATCATTAATATTCATTAATTAAAATTGCAAGAATTATAAGAACACTTACCGTTGAATTTTGATGATCAAAAAATGCACTCCTCAAAATAACATCGAGACACTATCATTTAACATGACGGCAGATAACTCGTAAACTATATGACTCTGAGTCCAGAAATTAAATCAAAACAATAATTAGATGCGTACGGCTTGATTGATAGAGGTCCCGTGAGAGTGTAGCACAAGACAGTGGAGATTTCACCAAAGTCCATTTTGCCCGCACTGGCCGTTTTGCCCACCCTTCCCCTACGTATCTGTGATATGGAGCTTTTTAAGGCTCTGCTACTGAAGTCATGTACGGGTTTTAGGAGTGATTCCAGTGTCCATCTCTAGCTGTGGTCGAGACCACTGACTCTTAACCTGGAGGTGCTGGGTTCGAATCCTGGCCGGGGCGGAAATTTTCCGACCAAACCTTTCTGTTCCCTAAACCTAGTTATATTTTCTTTTAGAATTCAGTCCTTCAGTGCTTGCAGCATTTGTTTGTTTCAGAAGTAATGCGAAAGGGGTTCCAAAAAAAACTGATTCGGTGAACTGAAGAACTTAAAACGACCTCTAAGTATGTGGATTGTTCTTTCCTTCGAAATAGGCAAATATTATTAGGCAATCTTTTTCTTCTTCTTCTTCTTCTTCTTCTTCACTATAGGTAATCTTCTTCCTCTTCTTCTTCTTCTTCCTCTTCCTCTTCTTCTTCCTCCTCTTCTTCTTCTTCTTCTTCCTAGCCTTTTCCTATTATAGGTAATAGAAAGTGAAAATTCCGAGGGTGAAAGAAGAAAAAAAAATAAGAAGAGAGAGAGAGAGAGAGAGAGCAAAAGGGGGAGAAGAAGAAGAGAGAAAGGGGGAGGAAAAAGTAAAATGAGAAGTGGGCGTCAAGATCAAACAGGAGAGAGAGAGAAGGAAGAGCGAAAGAGTAGGAAGAAGTAAGAGAGGAAGAGGAAGGAAGAAAAAAAAAAGAGGGTAGAAGGAATTCACTAGAAGACCCCGAGTAAAATTTTGCTATTTGTTTGAAGAAAAATTCCAAGAATTAAATGACATTCTCTCTTCAATTTCGGGACGATAAGACCTTAGCAGTTACAGTTCCCTCAGTCAAACCTCTCTGGAGGAAATAATAACCCCATTAAGTATACTTACCCCAATAATATCATTGAGTTCCCACGCAATCCCACTACAATACCCCAATATGTATTATGTACCTACCCACTAAATTATCCCCAATATGTATTATGTAACATGTACCCACTAAATTATCCCCAATGTGTAATATGTACCCACTAAGTTATCCCCAATATGTATTACCTATGTACCCACTACCCACTAAATTATCCCCAATATGTAATATGTACCGTTGTACCCACTAAATTATACCCAATATGTATTATGTAATATGTACCCACTAAATTATTCCCAATATGTATTATCTATGTACCCACTAAATTATCCCCAATATGTATTATGTAGTATGTACCCACTACATTACTTCAACTAAAATACCCACTAGTTACCTACTTACCCCAAAAAAAAAAAAAAAAAAAAACTTGATATTTAATTTGAACATTTTTAACACCCGGTCAGTGTGGCAAATTCCATGACTTTTCCAGGTTTTCCAGGTCGCGTAAAAAAACGTATGATGGACAACATCATACGCGCGGTTAGCCCAGTGGTGACGCGGCTGCTTGCCATGCATAAGGTCCCAGGTTTGATCCCCGAACGTCGACAAAAATTTGTACTCATTTCTAGATTGCAAATATATCAACGGGTTACTTTTTGGTGTTCTCGTGTTCACCCAGCACCTAAATGGGAACTATTGTGTCTCTTCTCGCCCATCTGATGAGAGGCATAGATACCAATTTGCATAAAATCGGGGAATTTTGAATGTCGCCATATGTACATATGTGTGTGTTCCATTCAACAAAAACTTCACGAAAAATACACATCGTCCCCTCTTCCTTTTCATTCCCCTCTTTTCATCACCTCTTTATTTTCCCTTCTAGTATAGTTTTTTCATTGAATTTTACCTCATTATACCTGAGAGTGTATACGCATACCCACTCAACCTATATGATGTTATAATATACCATAATTATAGGGTAGGTTATTTTTGCTTCTATTTCTTCTTCCTCTTCTTATTCGTCCTCCTTTAGAAAAGAAAGGGAGAATCAAAAAAGGGAGGGAAGGGGAAGAAAGGGAGAGAGATAGAGAAGAAAGGGGAAATACGAAGGGAGAAAGGGAAAGAAGAGAGAGAGAGAGAGAGAAATGGAAAAGGGAAGGCACGTCTTGAAATTTAAATATGAAATATGACAAAGCTTAACATTTAAATATGGCGGATTTTAAAATACAAAATATGGCAAATCATAAAGAAAAAAAAAACAGATTATGGTATTACATTATTCTCGTGTCAATCATTTTTCGTATCACGACCTAATACTTGAGCGACAGAGAGAGAGAAGGTGTGAGTGATAGAGAGAGAGAGGGAGAAGGTGTGTGTATGACATACAGAGAGAAAGAGAAGATGTGGGTGTGAGTCAGAGAAAAAAGGGAGGGAGAGAAAGAGAGAGCATCGACAGAAGCATGAGAGAGAGAGAGAGAGAAGGAAAGATATTATAATACACAAGTATTATTCGTAAAAAAGGTAGAAGACTGAATAAAAGGGAGTGAGAGAGACAGATAAAGAGAGAGAGTAAGAAGTAAAAGAGAAAGAGGGAAAATGTGCATAATATACAAAATATGGTAAATCTTTAAAAAATACAAAACAAAATATGGGAAATCTTGGGGGAAAAAATACAAAATATGGCAAATCTAAATACAAAATATGGCTAAGCTTACCTGTTTGTGCATTTCCACGTTGAGTCCATATGACATTTCATAGTACTGAAAACAAGAAGAAAAACATCAATATTACTACCATAGCAGTATATACAATGTATATACAGCAGTATATACAATACAATGGCATAGCTAGATATATCTACAAATACATAGGTACACAAAATAGATACGTAACTTTCGTCAGTTCAGTAGAATGAAACTCCCAGCCGAAATAAGGAATATCTTACTTCGTTCATGCATAGAGGGATCTGTAACAACAAAGGCCTTATCGTCCCGAAAATGAAGAGCCGTTTTAAGAACGGACCTTATCTGTTATCTGTTTAGGATAAAGTGCGCGGGAATCGAACCCGTGGAGTAGAGCTTACAAGGCAGATGCGCTACCAACCAAG
>NW_007384623.1:0-3500 GCF_000475195.1 Diaphorina citri | reverse complement strand
TCCTCTTCTTCTTCTTCTCCTCCTCCTCCTCCTCCTCCTCCTCCTCCTCCTCTTCCTTCTTCTTTCTTCTTATAGTGTTTCTAGGTACACCTTCTTATTTACATACAGATAATTTTGTGTAGGGACCTACCTATATACTGGACAGATGATTTTGAAAGTGAAACTGTTGTGCGTCTCTGTTTAGAGCAAAATGGACATTCTAAATCGGACAGACTATAGGACTTTGTGTTGGTTATGGTACTCCATATCATTAGGTATAAGTTACATATATTGGTTATTTAATATTTTAAGACTGTGCGCGTGCCACAACACCTGCCCCTATGTTATTACCTAGTTAACCCTTGTCCTCCTTGATACGAGGATAAGTAGACTCCTTACTTAACCCTTAATGTCCGATCTTACCACAGAGATTTTTTCAGTTAATCCAGAGTTTAAAGCTGTGTAACTACACACGTAGTCGATCAACCGTTGATCGATGTCGCCTGGAAAGAAGTTGTATTTTGTATTATTATTATTTTTCACATGAAAAAGACAACTTTTTCCCCCTTACCTACTACTTTCTTTTTTTTAATTAACAAAAAAAAAGTAGTATATACCTAGGTACTTAGGTATTCTTTTTCCTTACAATCCAATAGTCATTCCATTTGAATTTGAACCACTCCAGCACCAACGGGTTAAAAGGAGCCTTGCAGGCTGCACATGTTGAGATGCAGGTTGCAGAATTTTTGCCTGAAAGTGAAATTACCTACTGGGGAGGGCCCCAGTGCCTGTTGCCTACTTTTAGCACCTGCTTCTACTGTCTGGGCATTCATTATATTGGGTGAGGTTCGTGTTTTTGATCTCGCCGACTCACGTGAGATCAAGAGGCTGCAGAAGATAAATGATTATCATTATTATTTAACAATTTGATCAAACTTATAAATATGTATCAGATAATAAATGATACCTGTATATGTTTAGTTCTTCTCTAAATATTCAATTAATTTTGGGGCCAAGACCACCATTGGCAGAAATGCCTCAATGTCTCAGGTCTGCCAAAAGGTGAAGTGATTAATTGGAAACCAGGGTTTGCAATTATTCATCTGCTTAGCTGATGGTTAGGTATTATGTACTTGCTAAAACTTAAGTAGGTACGTACATATTATTAAACAATTTGACCAGACTTTAAATATATTACCTATACAAATGGTAACATAAATTAAAAAAATAACATAAGTTACATATCACTCCATTAAGTTAATGTTTTATGCAGGAATGCAGGTGCCTGCGAAAGTGGCTATAATTTACAATTATAAATACATACTTAATTATGATATTTATTTGACCGAATACTTAAGTGAGTTGCAAGTTTCACCTCAGCAGTTTGCATTTAGTCATCTGTCTGTGTGGAAGGGCATCCACTTGTATAATTTTTGTAGCCAAAACCAAATGTCAGCCCATAGCAATCACCCTAGGGCTGATTGAGAGACTGACAAAAAAAAAAAAAAAAAAAAAAACACAAAAAAAAAAAAAAAAAAAAAAAACAAAACAACCCGACACTGTCTGAATGGGGAAAAGCCAAAAGAAGAGACCTTTCATCACTAAACAAATAGTACTTGCATTCTTTTTTATGTCATGTCACTTTGTCAGAGAAACTTAGTACCTACATACCTACGTGTTACCTTTGTACTTGTACTTCTATGTACCTACCCACACATGTGTGTATGTAATGTAGGTAAATGTAAATTATATCTGCCAAGTACCTACCTATCTAGTTTCAAGACTTTCAAGTACCTACCCATGTAGTATGTAGAGTCCCTTGTCTTCTATACATATGTTGTATGTATTTTGTATTACGAATAGTACGATGTATTGTAGTTTGAGCCTGTTTATGGGAAAACAAAGAAATCAATATGAGAGAGACTAGAGCATTGGAGCGGAGCAACACAGGAAGTAAGTTCCCATGTTGATAACGTGATAACACAATAACAGTAAAACCGAGAGGGGAGATACCGAGGAGAGTGACCAGAGAAAATTCATTGTGAGATAGTACGAGTAGGTACTACCTACCTATTCTGTACTAGAATCTAGGGGAAATAATACAAGTATCTACCTAATAAGTTAGTAGGAGGCTGGAATCTAGGGAGAGATGATATGATAGGTAGACATTTTGACAGGATTACACGAACAAAATTCACAATTCAGCCAGCCGAGATAGCTTGGAGAGTAGCGCGCCTTGTAAGCGCAGTATTTAATTCCCGCCCTGGGCGGGTCCTAAAAGAATAAGGGATTCGTTCTCGGAACGGAACGGCTGGCTTTCTCCGATCCTATCCTCCTCTCTTCGCTTTTGGACGATAAGATCTAAGTTCTTACAATTCTTATTTTGTTTGTTCAATGATAAATTTCAAGATTTTTTCGTTTTAAATTTCTCTTTATGAAACATTTGAGTATGCTCGGTTGGCATATCCATGAATCATTAACAGCAGACGCAAGAGACTAAGTAAGTACCTACTTACTTTAGTTACCTAGTCATTAACTGGGTAAAATAAGCAATAATAATTATAAAAACTCGAGCATTATTAATTATTGTAAAAAAAAAAAAAAAAATGGTGTGAACATCACACAACTTTTCTTATCGCATCCTTGGTCACATTTGAGGGTTTCATACCAAAGTTTCTAGCTCTTACCGTTCTCGAGATACATATTTTGTTTACAAGCAGACACACACTAATTAGGGACCCCGGCAGCGCTCCGCCCCACCAAGTCAAGAAAGTTTGACCGGGTTAGGCTTTAGCTAGGGACCTCAAAACATGTTCTGGCACTAAAAACTGACCATCGAAAATGTTGATCGAAAACATTACTTTCCTTATTATAGGATAAGGAAAGTAAAAACTAGCTGTGAAAGATCACTGGAACAACAACAGATGATGTGACAAAGTGATGTTTCACTGTGAAATAAAATAATTGTTGTTGTTTCGGAAAATGAAAGTGAGTTACAGTGTGTTTCATTTAGGTTGAGAATTGAGGCCGATGAGTCATCAGAAGACAAAGCAATGTTGCCAAACGTACTACGATACAGGGTGGATTTCACCAATAGGGGAACACGGGACAAAATGGTACTCCGGGGCAAAACGAAACCCCACCCTTATTTTGATCTAGGAAGTGCTGAGTTCTCATGGAGGAACTAGAAACTATTTTTTCAGCCCTTGGCATGTTAAGATAACATTTTGTTAAGATCAATTTGATTTGTGTAGGCTTAACAGGGGTGTTAACTTGTTAAGTAAGCTAAGTTAAGTTAAGTTAAGTAACAGGCTGTTAAGGGCTAAAAAGTAGGTTGGTGAAACCCATCCACAGTTTAATTATTCCTCAAAACTTCTCTACAGAACCCGTTCACACTGCACGAATTTTTCTTCATCTCCATTTTTTTTTTGAGCATTGCTACGAAAAAATCTCAAGCTAAAATAGTCATACTATAAGCACTTCCACTTCTCTATTGTTTATATTGTTTAAGTATTGTTTAG